>NW_023596805.1:5525554-5528054 GCF_011947565.3 Pollicipes pollicipes | reverse complement strand
TCCCCACCCCCCCTCTCGTTCCTCCTGCAGCTCATTCAGAGGCAGTGCTTTTCACCGGCGCAAACGCTTCTGAAGGCCACACCCTCACACCTGGATAAACGTCAAGGTCACTTGCAGGCCGGGTTCAGCCACGCCGCCGCACGATCCGATGAGATTGTCGATAAAGTGAACCTAACGGGTGTTTCACTTATCGGTGCTGGCTTTTTCAACGTGTGAACGCATGAGAGAACGCGCCATACAGCGAGGCAACTAAAAACAAGTGGTTGCGGGCAGGGGTGTCGGTTTGTGTTCTTTTGTCTGCCCCCGCCCATTGTTGATTTATGCCCACCCAGGGCTTACTCTGGTAAACAAATGTATTTTTTCTGAAATATTACGAAAATTATAAACGAGCAGAATACCACGCAACGCCCTACATTCTAGGACCCACGATCACGTTACAGAGCGACAACCGCAATTACTAAAACCTCGGCTCATCCCATTCATGAGATTGATCTCATTCACGGCTCCGCTGCTCCCTGTGCAACAGCTGATCTGACCTCAGCAGACAACCTGTGCCGACCTTAGCTGAGACCTGTGCTGACCCACAGCTGACCTGATCTAAGCGGACCAGCCTCTAATGCGCAGTGATACGCAGTATCAGAGGCTCGGTCCCGACAGAGAGGGCACTCCCATGTTGCCGCCGCCCCACCCCACCTCAATGGGAGGGGAGGGGCGCCTGGCTGATGGCAGGAGGGGGCGGGGACACTCCCTGCCCCGCGGCGCTCCAGCTGACGGCACAGACGCTACGCCCTTCGTGAAGGGGGGGGGGGGGGCAGGAAACGCAGGTCACGCCCCAGCTCGCAGCGTTCCTGAAGGCAGCCAGCGCCAAGGAAGGCCGCTGACCACTCGCGGATCAGGCGGAGGGATACCATGCGCTGTCCCTGAGAAACATGGCAGAACGTTGTGCCGCCTGTGCCTGATTTTTGCGTAATTAGCGCGATATTGGGAGCGTAAACGACATCAGATTACATGGCGGGTTGCCCCTGGCGTTGGTAGCCGGCTATACAAAAACTTGAACTGGCACAGGTTCTGAGGAATTCCAGTGTTTCACTCTTCCATTGTCTCGTGCCCAACGGGTATGTGAGCAAACTTACATTAGTGATCATGATTGGCCAGATGGTAGCACATTTATGCGATTAATTCGTTTAGAAACCGTTAGTTATGTGAAACAGCCAATCATGTGAAACGAAGCTAGCAAATGTCATCAGAGGTACCTCACAAATTCAACACCGAACATCACGCAGTTACCAGGTTTGAGTGAGATCTTCGATTTTATCGTATACGAACAAGAAATTCATGCCAGAGAGTAGAAGTCATAACCAAAATGGAAAACGATTGCTGGAACGCGGGGGCTGTGGTATACTGCAAGCCACGCCTCATACAACAACATGCCACCCGACAAACAGTGCGCCAGAAAAGTGGGCTTTCAGCGTAATCTAGCCGACGTACGCTGATGATGATAGTGATGTTTGGAATCGATTGTTGGTGAAGTGATTAATCTGAGACGGACGAAAATCAGGAAAAACAAATTATTTGCTGTCAATTTTTAGTTTTTAATTAATTAATTGTAATAAATATAGCAGCAATATAGTAATAACGAAAACAATATAGTCAAAATAATTTGTTTGACAACTTGCAACAATCATTGTCTGCCGTTAGGGTTTTTCAAAAAAGCCGGTTTAGTTTGCGACGGAAGCCTTTTTGTTCCGTCATCACGGAGCTATTCGTCATTGGCGCTTGTGAATTGAGTCACGTGGGATCATAAATATAATAATCATACTTCCTTAGTATCCTTATCATAATCATATCATCAGATCATAAATACCGTACACATAAAATGATGAAAAGAGAAGTAAGGGCAACACAAACACGTCTTCTAAGAAAATTTTTCTCGCTACTTTGACAGACCTGACGAAATTTTATGGGTATTGGGCATTATAACTTCAAAGGTCTTATGCTGAGTTAATAACTTTCGATAGCCCAGATGTTGTAGTGCTAAATACAACACTTTATTGTTGAATACGATGTTGTAGTGATAAATAAAACGTTGTAGTATTAAATAGAACGCTGTAATGCTAACTAGCCATTAATTTGACGGATCCCATTCAGTACTGTCAATACAATCGTTTTTAGCACTATAACGTCCTTCAACTAGTACTTCCTGTAACTTATTGAAGGTCGTTACCTCAACATGAGGACTTTGAAACCATAACTCGCTTGTGTTGTCCCCTCGTAATAATAATTTGAACTGCACAGGCGCTTTGGTACTTTATCAAGTCCCTGACCGGAACCTATCCGAGCTGTTCCACAGTGTCTAATTTGTGATCGTATCGTCCCCTGCCTGTCACCATACCGTGCACAGAAATGCACAATCTTTAGCACGCAATGCGCCTGACTATCGTCACATCAACCAAATGCAGACAGACGTGCACTATCTGATAAATAAAAGAGAACACCAGCG
>NW_023596805.1:5511681-5524554 GCF_011947565.3 Pollicipes pollicipes | reverse complement strand
GGTTGTGCTGGTGCCCTCTGACGTAAACGAGGTCTGCTTGCGGTTCAGCAGAGCAGGACACGAGCGGAGGTCAGGACACGTGCGGGGGAGATGGGGCCAAGCGGTGGGAGTGGGTCAGAGCGCAACCGCGGGTCGGCGATCCCCACGTCTGACGAGGGCGCGGGTTCAGTGTCGATTGGGGATACAGGGTCGGCGTCGGTTGGGGATGCAGTGTCGGCAACTGGCAACAACAAACATAAATGAGTGGGTTGAAATCATTCGAGAGGCCAGACTACGGAGATGGCTCCTGCTGTCAATTCGGTTGTCCTAGTGTTGCCGACAAAATGCAGCTTAATTCATTTCGCGTGAGGTGTGTACGGCAAGTCGTGAGCAAGCGCCCGTTAGCAATTTGGAGACAACGATCCGGTATCCATGAAGATCAGTTTTACAGCCGGAAGATAATATCGCGCGTTGTTTTTCTCTGCACCCCGGCTGTGAGGAACTGCACTGTGCAGCCGCTTTGCCGGCAGGCGACATTTCCACCTAGCAGGCTTTCGACACAATCGTCAGAAAGATCGCGCACGGAATCCACCCACATTCCTGCCGGAGCCCCACCTCCTGCATCGCACGCGTCAGCCAAGGCCCCGCGGACTATTTATCAGACATACGTGCACCTCCAGCAGAGGTCAAGGTCAGTATAACCTTGACCAGACGTGTGGGGCGCGCGCACCAACCAACCACGGCGGCGCCGCGGCCCGGCAGCACCGTACCACCCCTGCGGGCGCAGGCACGAGGCGAGGTAAGGGTGGACCTCCGCGCCGGCTGGAACCGATGAAAGTGGTCCACGCCTCCCGGGACCGACGTGCTCGGACTGTGTGAGGTAACGCCCCATTCGGCTTCCCCCTCGGGGGACTGTCCAGTCACTCCAGCGCTAATTAGCTGAGCGCTACGGGTCCGCTCTACGCTGCTCGACCCCGCGCTGGGTTTTGCCCCGGTCATGGCTCTCATTATAACTGGCCGTCGGCGCATGTGGCTTCCTGAACCGCTTCCGTGCCGGGCTCTTGTATCGTTTGCCGGTGTAGGGTCAGTCGAGTGGGCCTCCCCTACTCTACCCCACTTGGCTGATGTCCATACTCATGAAGATGCCATGCTTTTTCGCAAGTGCACGTGCGGGTGACCCGTCTTGGACTCTCGGATTCCCCATGGGCCACACGGCCAAGGTCACATGCACGTTACAACTGCACTCTGGGGTGAAGGTTTCTATTCAGTGGAGAGTATCCAGTCCCCCTCCCCTCAACCAAGTTGAGAAGAAAGGGGGCAAGTTTTGGAGAAAAGCATTTTTGTCCGGAGTTTTGGAGAAGGCGTTTTGGGGCCGACCGTCTTCACCGCTCAGCCCTTCCCCTCAACTTATTTCGCGAAACTGCACCCCTGACTGCGCTGTGTCGTCGCGAGCATGGCTGGTGCAACACAGTAAGCGCTGGGAGCTTAATTATGCCTAAGAAGCTCAGCCGACTTAACGCCAAAGCTGGTAACAACCGCCCATAACCGGCTGGATCATGGACGGGCCACGGCGAAGCCAGTCAGCAGGTAACAGAGCTGACCGCAGCTCCCTCAGTCCCACTGGACCACGCTGCTGACTGGATGTCGAAGGACACGCATTGGCTCACAACTGGTCGGCACTTGGTGCTTTTTGCGCGCCTATTCGCTACTGTTGTTCGGCTGTCACTCAGTGATTGGCCGGCGCTGTTTATCGTTTATTGGTCGTTGTTGTCTATAAACAAATGACATGCGACAAGTGGCCATTGTTTACGGCAGCCTATTAGTTGTAGTTCTTCTGGCTCACATATATATATATATATATATATATATATATATATATATATATATACGTAAATTTATCGACAGCTATGGTGATTTCCCGCCATTCACTAGCTGCTTTGTAGCAGCATCACTCAGACACAACATTGCTTGCCGCTGAGTAGTCTCCACATGGTCGAGGCCACCTTGCAGAGATGGAAGATTGGAACAAAACATTTACCTCTGCGATTAGGATCGCATGGGTATATCTAGCGTAGCGTGTGTAACGAATGGCACTAAGCGATAAATGCTCTTTACGCGACCGTTTTTGGGCGGCGGGCAAGAGCCCGTTCCGGCAAGCTGGAAGCAAGCGTCTCCAAGCCCCACCTCCTAGTGACTACACCCATACCGTTCTACACCCACTGGTGACAGATGGCTGACGGTGAGCACCCATTGGCGCCTGGCTGGTCACTGCCCGTCACTGCAGGCCGCTGACCGAGCGGCAGCCCGCTCGGCAGGCACCGAGCGGCGCGTGAAAGTTGCTGACGAGGGCAGCTGTGTCCAGCCGGACGCCGACCCGGCTACTTGGCATTCAGGACAGGTCCGCCGGGCGACAGGTGAGAACACCTCGGCTGGAGGGGGAGGGAGGGGAGGGATGGGGATGGGGATGGGGATGGGGGAAGATGGGAGGGGAGATGGGGAAGAGAAGGAGGAAGAGGGAGTATTACAAGGAGAGGATGAGGAAAGGAAGGAAGGAAGGAAGGAAGGAAGGAAGGAAGGAAGGAAGGAAAGAAGGAAGGGAGGGAGGGAGGGAGGGAGGGAGGGAGGGAGGGAGGGAGGGAGGGAGGGAGGGAGGGAAGGAAGGAGGGAGGGAGGAAGGAAGGAGGGAGGGATGGTAGAGAGTAGAAAGGGGGCGGTAGAAGGAATTTGAGGAAGGAGTAAGACAGGGGGAAGAAAAGAAGCGGAGGAAGGAATGACAGCAAGAGCGAGAGAGAGAAAAAAGCGAAAGAAAGAGAGACAGAGAGAAAGAGAGAGAGGAATGGAGAGAGGGAAGAGAGAGAGAGAGAGAGAGAGAGAGAGAGAGAGAGAGAGAGAGAGAGAGAGAGAGAGAGAGAGGAGAGAGAGAGAGAGAGAGAGAGAGAGAGAGGAGAGAGGAGAGAGAGAGAGAGAGAGAGAGAGAGAGAGAGAGAGAGAGGCGCGGGAAACGTAAGTAGAAAACTACAGCCTGCCAGCAGCAAATCGGACGGATCTGATTTTGACAACACGCGTCACGTGATGTCTGCTCTTGTCCGGTTCCGGTCCGGTGAATGTCGGTGACGACACTCGCCTGGAAGATTGCCTATCGCCACGCGGATACTGGCCATGAACGTCCGACATTCTCGGCTCCTAAACTGTCCTAATAATCCCTGTGATGGACTCGGAGGAAAGTGGGCTGAAAGCTGGTGCCGCGCACTTCTGGCCACCGCGCTCGCGCGGAATCGACGTGCTAAAAAATGATGAGCTGACAGTGCTTGATGAGGCATGGTGTGGAGAGCTTAAAGGTCACCTCCGGTGGCTCGCAAACACGGCCAGCTAAGAGCACACCCGGTCTCTTGCCCGGGTAATTTCGTGTGATGGCTTCAGAGGTTTGGGAGTGATGAGGCCATGTGCGAAGCGCAGCGACTGAGTCATGTCATTTTCCACGTGCAGTTTGGCTGATGTGACCGACTGTTGATCAGGCTCCAGTTGAGCAGCTACCAGCAGAGCAGAAAGAAGCGGTGCTTCGATTTGAACAGAATGTGCGTGGTCTCAGCCGGCTTTCAATATCGGTGACGAATGGTTGACATACCTCCTGGATCTTCCAGGTGCTTTTCCGGTAAATTAATGGCGCGAGCCTTGGTTTTGGCCCATTGGCCCTTGGGCCAGTAATATAGCTCATTATAGGCCATTATTCGTCCATGAACTGCGGTCCAGTTACGCTGGCACTTCCGAAAGGGCGCGAGAGATAGAAACACTCTTCACCGCCCGCTCGGTGGATGCATAATTAGAGGAGAAAATGTCACGAGCTGTCCACCAGATTGATTTGCCCGCCCTGACTCACTCCATGACACCACATAAACAGCGTTCTCCGGCCTGCCTGGCTCGAAAAGGAGTCGTGTCTCGCCGCCGTCAATCCCATACGTGCTCTGAGAGCGGCGACGTGCGCCAATTTCGTGGCCTCTTATCCCGGCGTGGCGAAATGGGGCTCACAATGGCGGCGAAAGCGCGCAGCATTGTTTCCGGCCGCATTGTGTGGTTGATCTTCAACAGAAGCTCGCGGCCGGAGTTCACGAGTCTGACCGCGCCTCCGTTTCACCCAATCAGGCAATCGATCGGTAAACTCGCCGCCTTCCGCAGACGAACCGAGCTGATGGCAGACGGCGCTGGAAGTCGGGCGTCGCTTTCTACACACGGATCCCCGGAGCCGGAGGCGCCATGGTCAACAGTAGCACGTGCCGGTAGTCGGCCGCTGATTGGCTGCGCGGAGCTTCGTGCGCCTGAGTGGGATGAAGGGGGAAGACGAAGAGAGAAAACTGCGCAGTTGCAGAAGCAGACCCGGGGGGCCTCTCTCAGGAGCGGTTACGTGGCAAAGCTACCAGCGCTGCACTTTCGGGAGAAGTTCAGTCAGTGACTGATAAGCGGGCGATTCGTGATTTGTCCGCAGCCAATTTACATTTATGGCAGCGGCAGCGTGCAGGGCAAAGGCGGATCTCACTACAGTTAGGCTCCATTTCAGCTCCACGCGTTAAGCAATTGAAAGCGGGTTCCGAAACGCTTCAGTGGAAATCACGGCGTACCTTGTTCCACACGCACACGATCAAACAACGCGTTCTCGGGCTAAAAACGCCACCAATGGGCATAGTACAACCAGGTAAGCCGGTGTAGCCCGATAAATCGAGGCTTCATCGCTGGTACCGCTAGAAATGACCGCTTATTTTACGGCCGCGTGTTAGGGAGGTGCTGACATCATTCCCAAGATGCTATCTCTTAACATGCTTCTGCGGGCGCATCACGCACGCATGCACAGGTAAATATTTGCACGCGCATGCTGGGCACTTCCCTTCACGCCTTCTCACACCAGTCGGTGAGACCACACGCCGTAATAAGGTCGAGCACATGGAGGCAGCATATACTGCGGAAGGTGAAGCCAGCTTGATAATTCCAGCCAGGTCGTAACTCACGCTGTAGTAATGATTGTTTTAATTGGTGATTTGGCCGTGACACGTGACGCGGTATGTGTATCCCTGGCCATGACCTAGCGCAACGCCGCGGCTTATTACCTGCTTTAACCATTGCAAACAGTGCAATCGGCTTCAGCAGGCCCAGTGCGGCTTTGGTCGGGTCCAGGACGACTGGTCCGGTCCAGGATGGCTTTGGTCCGGTTCAGGGCGGCTTTGGTCGCAGTTTGTAAGCACGCCAGCGCCGTCTTCACCGACATTAGCTGTGTGTGCTCGGACTGGTGCCCGGGAACATCGGCTGCTATGCCCGGGGCGGTGCCCAGGAACATTAGCTATTTATGACTGAGGGTAGTGCCCGGGAACATTAGTTGTTTGTGCCCGGGGCGGTGCCCGGGAACATCGTCCGTTTGTGCCCGGGAACGGTGGTTGGCGACACCGTTTCATACATCTACATCCGACTTCTACGACGCACGGAAGTGCCACGATCGTCAATGTCACCGCTTCTGAAGCCAGTTGCAGTGCAGGCGTAAAAACAGACGGTGACAAGTCTCGAACCTGCGACGATTGTGTCCCGGTCATGACCCGAACGCTCCGCCAAAGGGCGTCTGTTTCGTGGTGATGATAGAAGTGCAAAACGTGCACACATCCACCAGCTGCTGCTGACAGCAAGTCAATCAAGATGTGAGAAAACCCCGTACATGACGTCTGTCACTGTCCCGTCACGAGCTCTGGCCCCACATGGGGCTCATATCATGTTATATAACAGCATCACAATTATTCGGGTGTTCTGTATCAGATCGCCAGCCTTCTGCAAACACGCCTCTAACACAGCCGCGAGCACCGTTACTTTCTATGAACCGAGTTGTGTAACTGTCTACAGATCTCGGAGTGCTAACAATCGTCCAGCATGCGCTGCAGCGCTGGACGGCGGATCACAATGCAAGCCGCGCGCCGTGTGCAGCGACTATTACTGGCTAATGACCGATGGCAAAACCACACATCGCTAATCCGAGCACACATGATGATCACGACTTCCTTTGGGCGCGTTTCAGCGGTGGGCGCAAACGCTCGTCAAGCGTTGTATCTCTGTGTACCTCTGTGACATGATGGCTCTAATCTACTTGCCCTCAAAACTCCGGAATCGTGATGAGCCAAAGCTGCAGCTGAAGCTCAATGCACTTCACCAGTGGGACCACATACCCTCTGCTACAAAACTACTAAAAACAGCTAAAAAACTGCTAAAAAGCTGCTGCTGCTAAAAACTGCTAAGAATAAGCAAAAACAAAACGCAAGGTACGGAATGTTTCGCTCGTACAAAACACGTTCCGGGAGAGAGAGTTTGGGCCAAATCTTTCAAAAATCTAAATAACAACTAGTGCATTCTCAGAACTCCCAAAACTCATCCACAACCAGGTGAAGTCCGCGTTTGAAGCCGCCTACCTCGTCGCCGTCATCATGTCACACCACCTCACAGCAGCTAGCCGTCCCAGGACAGCAGCTGACGTCACGAGCGTCATTCCAATAACGTCATCAGGAGTCTTCCCCGTTCGCGTCACGAAAGACCGGCGACAGTCCTCCAGCCTCCGTGCCGTGTCGCTCCGCGGTCGGCATATATATATATATATATATATATATATATATATATATATATATATATATACATCCGTGTCGCTCTGTGCCGCTGGAAGCGCCCCAGCACGCCTGGACTCGGCCTGAGCGCGACTGAACTTGGCCTGAGCACGACTGGACTGGACCTGAGCACGACTGGACTCGACCCGAGCACGACTGGACTGGACCTGAGCACGACTGGACTCGACCCGAGCACGACTGGGCTCGACCCGAGCACGATTAGACACGGCCTGAGCACGACTGAACTCGGCCCGAGCACGACTGGACTGGACCTGAGCACGACTGGACTCGACCCGAGCACGATTAGACACGGCCTGAGCACGACTGAACTCGGCCCGAGCACGACTGGACTGGACCTGAGCACGACTGAACGAGCCCCCAGCACAGCTGTACTCGACCTGAGCACGACTAGACACGGCTTGAGCACGACTGGACACGGCCCGAGCACGACTGGACTCGACCCGAGCACGACTGGACCCGGCTCGAGCACGATTGGACTGGACCTGAGCACGACTGGACTCGACCCGAGCACGACTGGGCTCGACCCGAGCACGACTGGACACGGTCCGAGCACGACTTGTACCCCTGGGGTGGCCATGACAGCGGCACAAGACTTACGGTGCCGTGGGCCTTAAAACATCCGAAACATTCTATGGTAATTAGTCATTCAACATGCCATGTGCCACGCGGATTTCGGTGGATGCTGCATGCCTGAATATCCATCTTATCATTTAACGGATGCTACAAGTTCATATATCTGTTTGTCTATTTATCTGCTTATCCATCTGTCTATCTATCATTATATGTATATATATATATATATATATATATATATATATATATATATATATATATATATATATATGTGTGTGTGTGTACTCATATACCGGCATATAAGTACATGAGTTTGCATGCAATATGAACCATATACTAAAGTGGACACACCTGGAAGCACTCCTTGCAGTGGCCAGCGCATGATCACCACATATTGAGCATTGGAAATGCATCATTTCGACATTACCTCCCTTTTCCAGCTTTTTCAGCTATGTTGAACATTGATGTTTATCAGTCGCAAACAACGCCAAAAGAGGCGAGGCTGAGCCCCTTCTCAACCACCCAACCGAGCACCACATCCACCACAACGACAGGCAGAGCCTCTGTGAGGGCCACAGTGAGCGACAGTGAGAGTCACGGTGAAGGCCACCATGAGCCACAGAGAGGGCCACAGTGACCCACAGTGAGGCACAGTAAGGGTCACAACGATTCACAGTGATCTACAGTGAGGAGGGCCACAGTGAGCCACTGTAATGGTCACAGTCATCCAAAGTGAGCCATAGTGAACCACAGTGAATGCCACAGTTAGCCATTGTGAGGGCCACAGTGTGCCATACTGAGCCACAGAGAGTCACAGTGAGAGGGCCACAGTGCGTCATACTGAGCCACAGAGAGTCACAGTGAGAGGGCCACAGTGCGCCATACTGAGCCACAGAGAGTCACAGTGAGAGGGCCACAGTGAGCCACAGTGAGAGGGCCACAGTGAGCCACAGTAAAGCCTCACCTGAGCCGGAGCCGTCCTGTTCGCCGCCGTTTCTCCCTTGTAGCACGTGCTGTCGACGGTGGGAGCCAGGCTGAGAGGCACAGCCGGGGCCACGCCTTCCGCCCGCCACCGGCCACCCGACCACCCGTCCACCCGACCACCCGTCTACCCGTCAACCCGCCGACCTGCCCGGCCAGCCGCCTCACAATTTCACTTTTGTTCCCGAGCGGGCGGCCGCCGTTGCTTGCGGGCTGTGGTTAGCGTGTGGCAGACCGTGGGCGTTGGCGAAAGACGCTCTCGTTTTCGCTGGCGGACGTCTGCTGCTGACTTCGCGGGAAGGAATGCGACGCGGAAGTGCTCCCGAAGTTAAGCGGGTGACGCCGGGTGTATGTTGACTGATCACGGTACGGGGTGGGGATCGCTCCCTTATTCACTGATGATGTCACTGGGCCAGGAGTGGTGTCGCCAAGGTCGCTGAATGTGTTGACACGCCGCTGGATGCCGCTGGTCACTGCGCCCGGCGGCGGTCACTGAGTAGTCGCTGACCAGTGAATACGGCAGCACGGTTGTGCCCGTCGCCCCAGGTTACTGCCCACGCACCGCTGCAGTGATCTGAACTTCCCTCGAAATTCACTGCTTTCCCCAGTTCACTGATTCACTGCTCGTAGTCACGCAGCGACCGGTGGAGATCACTGTCTCGTCGCACGCGCCCCACACCGCCCGTCACCACGGCAGCCGTGGTAGTGAGACCCCCGTGCCGCTGCCGCTCGCGAACGAGCCAGACCGTACCGATAGTTGGCGCTGTCAGCTGGTGGGTGAGTCGAAGCGGTACTACAGGGGTCCGTCTGGCTTGCATGGGTCTTGGGGACGCCGCTGGTTGGTTTGATGCAAGGGCACGTTGAGTTTGAGGTGGGTGTTTTGCGCGGCCAGATACAGGTCTGTGGTGGATAGACGTGCAGAAAGCGCAGCCGGAAAGTTCGTTCTTAAAGGCGCAGTTATCGGCAATGAAAGGCATGAACGCCGCAGAATGAGACGAACCCTATCGTCCAGGTGCTCGCGCCGTCCCCCTCCCGCACCGGAAGTGGTCACTTCCGGCAGGCTCTCCGGCCCGGATAACGGCTAACCGTCCCCCGCAGTAGACCAGCGGGGCAAGTCCACGGGTGTTTAGGGCCGAAAACAGGATGAGGTCGAGAGGTTTTCGCGCTGGGAGGCATTGCGGGTGGGTGGGAGGCAGGTAAACAGGCGTTGTTAATAGGCACACGAAAATCGCCGGAACATGTCAGGGTAAGCTGTTTGTGATTTGGGATATGATAGTATGGGGTTGCTGGGTGAAGGTGGTAAAAGGTTTTTGGACTTGGACTTGTTTTGTTTTACTTGTTTTGGGCTATTTATTTGTGACCCATTTTACTTCAAGTTGTGCCGGCAACGACCAGGACATCGTCAATTTTGGCACAACTGAAGGACCACTAAGATGCACGTATTTGAGATGTTAATGACCCCTAACATTTGAATTTCGTTCGCCTTATACTAAATAAAAAGAGCAAGTGGTCATTAGTCTTTCATAGATATCACATACAAATGAGTGGTAAGTGGTACTTTATTATACTATATTTGAACACTCCCTCGATGCCAAAACGCCTTATTTTCACGTACAACCAGCATGCAAGCATGAACAGCGGATACATCAAATACGACGTCTGCAGTAGGAGATTGAACCCCAGTACAATTCAGAAGCCTCTGCGGCTAACACGGCGGGATTCTTTTCACTTGCGTCGACAGTCTTTAACAGCATTGTGCTTAAAAGCAGCGGCCATGTTAACAAGCAGAAGTCTGGATTATCTTGTTCATGTACTACTCAAGTGCGGGGCAGTGGGAGGGGGGGGGGGGGGGCGGGAGGGTAAGGTAACTGATCATGGAAAAATGCAAAAACACTCAGCTGATGCGTGTGGCACGGTGACGTAGCTCCCTAAAATGACTTGGGAAAGGGGGCTCAACAATGAAAACAACAAAACCTGCCCCACTCTACAAATACGCCAACAAATTGCTGTTTCTCTAGATTTAGCCCGCTTTTTTACTCAAAGTTGGAGCCCAACTGGGTGGCGGAGCCCTAGTTGGGAGGAGGACTGGAACGCCCAACTGAAAAGGTTGGGCGCTCGTTGGACACCGCTGTCTTAGCCGTTACAAACCATTACAGCGAAGGACAAGACGCATTTGACAACATAGCTCGCGCATTGACGTCGAAGTCGTGAGCTTGTACTTGCGGTCCTCCGCCTGGCGGATGTTCAGACGGACCAATGAACATTCGACAGCGGAACACATAGCTAAACAGGACCTCTTTGATTCGGCTGGCGTAATGGCATGCATTTGTATTAGCGCTCATATCACAGCATTTGGGCTGGAGCGCAGTAGTTGGCCTGGAACGAAATAGTTGGACTGGAACGTAATAGTTGGAGTGGAACGTAATAGTTGGACTGGAGCACAATAGTTGGCCTGGAACGTAATAGTTGGACTGGAACGTAATAGTTGGACTGGAACGTAATAGTTGGACTGGAACGTAATAGTTGGACTGAAACGCAATAGTTGGGCTGGAGCAAAATAGTTGGACTGGAACGTAATAGTTGGACTGGAGCGCAATACTTGGGCTGGAGCAAAATAGTTGGACTGGAACGTAATAGTTGGGCTGGAACGCAATAGTTGGGCTGGAGCACAATAGTTCGGCTGGAACGTAATAGTTGGGCTGGAACGCAGTAGTTGGACTGGAACGTGATAGTTGGGCTGGAACGCAATAGTTGGATTGGAACACAATAGTTGGGATGGAACGTAATAGTTGGACTAGAGCGCAGTAGTTGGACTGGAAGGTTATACTTGGGGTGGAACACAATAGTTGGGCTGGAACGCAGTAGTCGGACTGGAACGCAGTGCTTGGGCTGGAATGCAATCGGTGGGCTGGAACGCAATAGTTTGGCTGGCTGCGTCTCGTCGTGGTACGGAAGGATTGAGAAGAGGTGCTAGGATGGCGAATGGAGTAATTGTTTGGTCTATCGTTCTTGCCTGGTGTGCACACACCATGTAAGACACACACCGTGTTAGTAAACACACGCCGTTTCGGCACGTTGCTCTTCGGCCGTCCTCAAGTATTATAAATTCTGAAAATGACCGGATGGTGATTGGCGTTGAACCATGCATGCGTCTCAATCCGAAATATCTCCTGGAATTACTGGGATTCGAACTGAGGTCTTTTAATTGCGATTCCAACGCTCTACTAAGTCAGCTGACCAGTTAGTTCGTAGGCAAAGGTCGTAGGTATTATTTTGGCGCCCCTTGTTATTATGCTGCAGTGTTTTGTTCTGGCAAGCATTTATGAGAATCTGTCATAAGAACATCATCCAAGGACCGAGACCAGATCCCACAGGCTCGGTAAATGCGGATCCAAAATCCTGTGGGCTTTTCATGTCATGTTAATCGCCGTAGCGCGGCGGCGCCGCGGACCGTGGGGAAGTTTATGACGTCAAAAAGGCTCGGGCGCTTTTCAGTTTCATCACATCTTCCGGTGCAGATACCAGCGTCGTAGTACTGTGCTATTGATATATTTATTTTCTTTGCCTGCAGGTCTATGAGATGGAGATGCGAACAAACGCTTAGCCGCCTTCGCTGTGCTGTTCCCGCAGAAGGAAATAAGCGGGATTCGTTTGTCTGTGAGGAGAGTCGACATGATGCGGGTGTCAGAAAAGTTAGAAAAGAGTTCCCTAACACATCTAGCCGTGGAGAATGAGGTGCTTTTGTGCGTGAGCTTGAGGTTGAGCTTGTCGTTTGAGCTTGAACTACATGATCTTGTCGTTTTTCAAGTCACCATTTATATTTTCGTCATTTTGGCATGTCGCCATGTAGTCAAACATGACTTTTAAACATCTCAGTACTTCACTGTTCGTCAACCAAGCATATCGCCCAGTTAACAAGCCGTCATTCCCGCAGTTCGCCATTTCGGCACGTTAACTTTCTGGCGTGTCGCCATTTTGCGACCATTTAGTTGCCTGCCATTTTGGTATGTCGCTATTGTTCCGTGACGTCATTTCGGAGTTCGCCAGTTGGTCAGTTAGCCGATTCTGCTTTTTGGCACGGCGGCTATTTACATGTCACTAACATAGACGTTTTGATATAGCAGCACGACAGAAAGACATTCGGTAAACGCTGTCGACCTTTTTTCCGAACGCCAGTTCAGACTTGTAACACGCTAAATGTAAACAGCAGGAATGATAGCAGGGTAGATTTCTGCATGCACATGTTGAGCAACGTATAGAGCAACGCCGTATCAAAAATACTCGAACGGCAAAAGGAAATATTTTTGGTGCTGCTGACCTACATTGGAGCAATGTGAAACAAGCTCGGTTTAATATACTCGTGACAGCCCTTAGGACAGAGGTACTATCCGTGTCTGCAGGATGTAACTTGCGCGGTGGGCAAGGATTGCTGGGTGTTCTGACTAAGCGATCCGCCAAGTATATATGTATATATATTATATATATATATATATATATATATATATATATATTATATATATATATATATACATGTGTTTATATCTGTATGTACATGTCGTATAGCAGTACGACAAAGGTATTTAGCATATATATATATATATATATATATATATATTATATTATATATATATATATATATACAATGCTAACATTTTAATGAGTCGGAATCGGCGCTGAATCACACACAGATGGCTGG
>NW_023596805.1:5497061-5510681 GCF_011947565.3 Pollicipes pollicipes | reverse complement strand
AGAGAGAGAGAGAGAGAGGCACGGGAAACGGAAGTAGAAAACTACAGCCTGCCAGCAGCAAATCGGGCGGATCTGATTTTGACAACACGCGTCACGTGATGTCTGCTCTTGTCCGGTTCCGGTCCGGTGAATGTCGGTGACGACACTCGCCTGGAAGATTGCCTATCGCCACGCGGATACTGGCCATGAACGTCCGACATTCTCGGCTCCTAAACTGTCCCAATAATCCCTGTGATGGACTCGGAGGAAAGTGGGCTGAAAGCTGGTGCCGCGCACTTCTGGCCACCGCGCTCGCGCGGAATCGACGTGCTAAAAAATGATGAGCTGACAGTGCTTGGTGAGGCATGGTGTGGAGAGCTCAAAGGTCACCTCCGGTGGCTCGCAAACACGGCCAGCTAAGAGCACACCCGGTCTCTTGCCCGGGTAATTTCGTGTGATGGCTTCAGAGGTTTGGGAGTGATGAGGCCATGTGCGAAGCGCAGCGACGGAGTCATGCCATTTTCCACGTGCAGTTTGGCTGATGTGACCGACTGTTGATCAGGCTCCAGTTAAGTAGCTACCAGCAGAGCAGAAAGAAGCGGTGCTTCGATTTGAACAGAATGTGCGTGGTCTCAGCCGGCTTTCAATATCGGTGACGAATGGTTGACATACCTCCTGGATCTTCCAGGTGCTTTTCCGGTAAATTAATGGCGCGAGCCTTGGTTTTGGCCCTTTGGCCCTTGGGCCAGTAATATAGCTCATTATAGGCCATTATTCGTCCATGAACTGCGGTCCAGTTACGCTGGCACTTCCGAAAGGGCGCGAGAGATAGAAACACTCTTCACCGCCCGCTCGGTGGATGCATAATTAGAGGAGAAAATGTCAGCGAGCTGTCCACCAGATTGATTTGCCCGCCCTGACTCACTCCATGACACCACATAAACAGCGTTCTCCGGCCTGCCTGGCTCGAAAAGGAGTCGTGTCTCGCCGCCGTCAATCCCATACGTGCTCTGAGAGCGGCGACGTGCGCCAATTTCGTGGCCTCTTATCCCGGCGTGGCGAAATGGGGCTCACAATGGCGGCGAAAGCGCGCAGCATTGTTTCCGGCCGCATTGTGTGGTTGATCTTCAACAGAAGCTCGCGGCCGGAGTTCACGAGTCTGACCGCGCCTCCGTTTCACCCAATCAGGCAATCGATCGGTAAACTCGCCGCCTTCCGCAGACGAACCGAGCTGATGGCAGACAGCGCTGGAAGTCGGGCGTCGCTTTCTACACACGGATCCCCGGAGCCGGAGGCGCCATGGTCAGCAGTAGCACGTGCCGGTAGTCGGCCGCTGATTGGCTGCGCGGAGCTTCGTGCGCCTGAGTGGGATGAAGGGGGAAGACGAAGAGAGAAAACTGCGCAGTTGCAGAAGCAGACCCGGGGGGCCTCTCTCAGGAGCGGTTACGTGGCAAAGCTACCAGCGCTGCACTTTCGGGAGAAGTTCAGTCAATGACTGATTAGCGGGCGATTCGTGATTTGTCCGCAGTCAATTTACATTCATGGCAGCGGCAGCGTGCAGGGCAAAGGCGGATCTCACTACAATTAGGCTCCATTTCAGCTCCACGCGTTAAGCAATTGAAAGCGGGTTCCGAAACGCTTCAGTGGAAATCACGGCGTACCTTGTTCCACACGCACACGATCAAACAACGCGTTCTCGGGCTAAAAACGCCACCAATGGGCATAGTACAACCAGGTAAGCCGGTGTAGCCCGATAAATCGAGGCTTCATCGCTGGTACCGCTAGAAATGACCGCTTATTTTACGGCCGCGTGTTAGGGAGGTGCTGACATCATTCCCAAGATGCTATCTCTTAACATGCTTCTGCGGGCGCATCACGTACGCATGCACAGGTAAATATTTGCACGCGCATGCTGGGCACTTCCCTTCACGCCTTCTCACACCAGTCGGTGAGACCACACGCCGTAATAAGGTCGAGCACATGGAGGCAGCATATACTGCGGAAGGTGAAGCCAGCTTGATAATTCCAGCCAGGTCGTAACTCACGCTGTAGTAATGATTGTTTTAATTGGTGATTTGGCCGTGACACGTGACGCGGTATGTGTATCCCTGGCCATGACCTAGCGCAACGCCGCGGCTTATTACCTGCTTTAACCATTGCAAACAGTGCAATCGGCTTCAGCAGGCCCAGTGCGGCTTTGGTCGGGTCCAGGACGACTGGTCCGGTCCAGGATGGCTTTGGTCCGGTTCAGGGCGGCTTTGGTCGCAGTTTGTAAGCACGCCAGCGCCGTCTTCACCGACATTAGCTGTGTGTGCTCGGACTGGTGCCCGGGAACATCGGCTGCTATGCCCGGGGCGGTGCCCAGGAACATTAGCTATTTATGACTGAGGGTAGTGCCCGGAAACATTAGTTGTTTGTGCCCGGGGCGGTGCCCGTGAACATCGTCTGTTTGTGCCCGGGAACGGTGGCTGGCGACACCGTTTCATACATCTACATCCGACTTCTACGACGCACGGAAGTGCCACGATCGTCAATGTCACCGCTTCTGAAGCCAGTTGCAGTGCAGGCGTAAAAACAGACGGTGACAAGTCTCGAACCTGCGACGATTGTGTCCCGGTCATGACCCGAACGCTCCGCCAAAGGGCGTCTGTTTCGTGGTGATGGTAGAAGTGCAAAACGTGCACACATCCACCAGCTGCTGCTGACAGCAAGTCAATCAAGATGTGAGAAAACCCTCGTACATGACGTCTGTCACTGTCCCGTCACGAGCTGTGGCCCCACATGGGGCTCATATCATGTTATATAACAGCATCACAATTATTCGGGTGTTCTGTATCAGATCGCCAGCCTTCTGCAAACACGCCTCTAACACAGCCGCGAGCACCGTTACTTTCTATGAACCGAGTTGTGTAACTGTCTACAGATCTCGGAGTGCTAACAATCGTCCAGCATGCGCTGCAGCGCTGGACGGCGGATCACAATGCAAGCCGCGCGCCGTGTGCAGCGACTATTACTGGCTAATGACCGATGGCAAAACCACACATCGCTAATCCGAGCACACATGATGATCACGACTTCCTTTGGGCGCGTTTCAGCGGTGGGCGCAAACGCTCGTCAAGCGCTGTATCTCTGTGTACCTCTGTGGCATGATGGCTCTAATCTTTTTGCCCTCAAAACTCCGGAATCGTGATGAGCTAAAGCTGCAGCTGAAGCTCAACGCACTTCACCAGTGGGACCACATACCCCCTGCTACAAAACTACTAAAAACAGCTAAAGAACTGCTTAAACGCTGCTGCTGCTAAAAACTGCTAAGAATAAGCAAAAACAAAACGCAAGGTACGGATTGTTTCGCTCGTACAAAACACGTTCCGGGAGAGAGAGTTTGGGCCAAATCTTTCAAAAATCTAAATAACAACTAGTGCATTCTCAGAGCTCCCAAAACTCATCCACAACCAGGTGAAGTCCGCGTTTGAAGCCGCCTACCTCGTCGCCGTCATCATGTCACACCACCTCACAGCAGCTAGCCGTCCCAGGACAGCAGCGGACGTCACGGGCGTCATCCCAATGACGTCATCAGGAGTCTTCCCCGTTCGCGTCACGAAAGACCGGTGACAGTCCTCCAGCTTCCGTGCCGTGTCGCTCCGCGGTCAGCATATATATATATATATATATATATATATATATATATATATATATATATACGTGTCGCTCTGTGCCGCTGGAAGCGCCCCAGCACGCCTGGACTCGGCCTGAGCGCGACTGAACTTGGCCTGAGCACGACTGGACTGGACCTGAGCACGACTAGACACGGCCTGAGCACGACTGGACTCGGCCCGAGCACGACTGAACGAGCCCCCAGCACAGCTGTACTCGACCTGAGCACGACTAGACACGGCTTGAGCACGACTGGACTCGGCCCGAGCACGACTGGACTCGACCCGAGCACGACTGGACTCGACCCGAGCACGACTGGACCCGGCTCGAGCACGATTGGACTGGACCTGAGCTCGACTGGGCTCGACCCGAGCACGACTGGACACGGTCCGAGCACGACTTGTACCCCTGGGGTGGCTATGACAGCGGCACAAGACTTACGGTGCCGTGGGCCTTAAAACATCCGAAACATTCTATGGTAATTAGTCATTCAACATGCCATGTGCCACGCGGATTTCGGTGGATGCTGCATGCCTGAATATCCATCTTATCATTTAACGGATGCTACATGTTCATATATCTGTTTGTCTATTTATCTGCTTATCCATCTGTCTATCTATCATTATATGTATATATATATATATATATATATATATATATATATATATATATATATATATATATATATATATATATGTGTGTGTGTGTGTGTGTACTCATATACCGGCATATAAGTACATGAGTATGCATGCAATATGAACCATATACTAAAGTGGACACACCTGGAAGCACTCCTTGCAGTGGCCAGCGCATGATCACCGCATATTGAGCATTGGAAATGCATCATTTCGACATTACCTCCCTTTTCCAGCTTTTTCAGCTATGTTGAACATCGATGTTTATCAGTCGCAAACAACGCCAAAAGAGGCGAGGCTGAGCCCCTTCTCAACCACCCAACCGAGCACCACATCCACCACAACGACAGGCAGAGCCTCTGTGAGGGCCACAGTGAGCGACAGTGAGAGTCACGGTGAAGGCCACCATGAGCCACAGAGAGGGCCACAGTGACCCACAGTGAGGCACAGTAAGGGTCACAGCGATTCACAGTGATCTACAGTGAGGAGGGCCACAGTGAGCCACTGTAATGGTCACAGTCATCCAAAGTGAGCCATAGTGAGCCACAGTGAATGCCATAGTTAGCCATTGTGAGGGCCACAGTGCGCTATACTGAGCCACAGAGAGTCACAGTGAGAGGGCCACAGTGCGCCATACTGAGCCACAGAGAGTCACAGTGAGAGGGCCACAGTGCGCCATACTGAGCCACAGAGAGTCACATTGAGAGGGCCACAGTGAGCCACAGTGAGAGGGCCACAGTGAGCCACAGTAAAGCCTCACCTGAGCCGGAGCCGTCCTGTTCGCCGCCGTTTCTCCCTTGTAGCACGTGCTGTCGACGGTGGGAGCCAGGCTGAGAGGCACAGCCGGGGCCACGCCTTCCGCCCGCCACCGGCCACCCAACCACCCGTCCACCCGACCACCCGTCTACCCGTCAACCCGCCGACCTGCCCGGCCAGCCGCCTCACAATTTCACTTTTGTTCCCGAGCGGGCGGCCGCCGTTGCTTGCGGGCTGTGGTTAGCGTGTGGCAGACCGTGGGCGTTGGCGAAAGACGCTCTCGTTTTCGCTGGCGGACGTCTGCCGCTGACTTCGCGGGAAGGAATGCGACGCGGAAGTGCTCCCGAAGTTAAGCGGGTGACGCCGGGTGTATGTTGACTGATCACGGTACGGGGTGGGGATCGCTCCCTTATTCACTGATGATGTCACTGGGCCAGGAGTGGTGTCGCCAAGGTCGCTGAATGTGTTGACACGCCGCTGGATGCCGCTGGTCACTGCGCCCGGCGGCGGTCACTGAGTAGTCGCTGGCCAGTGAATACGGCAGCACGGTTGTGCCCGTCGCCCCAGGTTACTGCTCACGCACCGCTGCAGTGATCTGAACTTCCCTCGAAGTTCACTGATTTCCCCAGTTCACTGATTCACTGCTCGTAGTCACGCAGTGACCGGTGGAGATCACTGTCTCGTCGCACGCGCCCCACACCGCCCGTCACCACGGCAGCCGTGGTAGTGAGACCCCCGTGCCGCTGCCGCTCGCGAACGAGCCAGACCGTACCGATAGTTGGCGCTGTCAGCTGGTGGTGAGTCGAAGCGGTACTACAGGGGTCCGTCTGGCTTGCATGGGTCTCGGGGACGCCGCTGGTTGGTTTGACGCAAGGGCACGTTGAGTTTGAGGTGGGTGTTTTGCGCGGCCAGATACAGGTCTGTGGTGGATAGACGTGCAGAAAGCGCAGCCGGAAAGTTCGTTCTTAAAGGCGCAGTTATCGGCAATGAAAGGCATGAACGCCGCAGAATGAGACGAACCCTATCGTCCAGGTGCTCGCGCCGTCCCCCTCCCGCACCGGAAGTGGTCACTTCCGGCAGGCTCTCCGGGCCCGGATAACGGCTAACCGTCCCCCGCAGTAGACCAGCGGGGCAAATCCACGGGTGTTTAGGGCCGAAAACAGGATGAGGTCGAGAGGTTTTCGCGCTGGGAGGCATTGCGGGTGGGTGGGAGGCAGGTAAACAGGCGTTGTTAAGAGGCACACGAAAATCGCCGGAACATGTCAGGGTAAGCTGTTTGTGATTTGGGATATGATAGTATGGGGTTGCTGGGTGAAGGTGGTAAAAGGTTTTTGGTCCTGGACTTGTTTTGTTTTATTTGTTTTAGGCCATTTATTCGTGACCCACTTTATTTCAAGTTGTGCTGGCAACGATCAGGACATCATCAAGTTTTGTCACAACTGAAGGACCAATAAGATGCACGAAGTTGAGATGTTTATGAGCACCAGCACTTAAATCTTGTTTGCCTTATAATAAATACAAAGAGTAAGTGGTCCTTAGTCTATCATAGACATTACATACAAGTGAGTGGTACTGCAGTATATTATATTTGAACATTCCCGTGATGCTGAAATGCCTCATTTTTATGTACAACCAACATGCAAGCATGAACGGCGGATACATCAAAAGACGACGTCTGCAATAGGGGATTGAACTCCAGTACAATTCAGCAGCCTTTGCGGTTAACACGGTGGAATTCTTTTCACTTGCGTCGACAGTCTTTAACAGTAGTGTGCTTAAAAACAGCGGTCATGTTAACAAGCAGAAGTCTGGATTCTCTTGTTTATGTTCTACCTAAGCGTGGGGGCAGTGGGGGAGGGGGGGGGGGGGTAATGTTTTGGGGGGTAAGGTAAATGGTCATTGAAAAATGCAACAACACGCAGCTGATGGGTGTGGCACGGTGACGTAGCTCCCTAAAATGACTTGGGAGAAGGGGCTCAACAATGAAAACAACAAAACCTGCCCCACTCTACAAATACGCCAACAAATTGCTTTCTCTAGATTTAGCCCGCTTTTTTACCCAACGTTAGAGCCCAAATGGGCGGCGGAGCCCTAGTTGGGAGGAGGGCCGGAACACCCAACTGAAACGGTTGGGCGCTCGTTGGACACCACTATCATAGCCGTTACAACCCGTTACAGCGGAGGACAAAACGCATTTGACAACATAGGTCACGCATTGACGTCGAAGTCGTGAGCTTGTACAAGTACTCCGGCTGGCGGATGTTCAGACGGACCAATGAAGATTCGACGACGGAGCACATCGTTAAACAGCACCTCGACCACTCGGCTGGCGCAATGGCATGCATTTGTATTAACGCTCATATCACAGCATTTGGGCTGGAGCGCAGTAGCTGGCCTGAAACGTAATAGTTGGACTGGAACGCAATAGTTGGGCTGGAACACAATAGTTGGGCTGGAACACAATAGTTGGGCTGGAACACAATAGTTGGCTGGAACACAATAGTTGGGCTGGAACGCAGTGGTTGGACTAAAACGCAGTAGTTGGGCTGGAACACAATAGTTGGGCTGGAACGTAATAGTTGGGCTGGAACGAAGTAGCTGGACTGGAACGCAATAGGTGGACTGGAACGCAATAGCTGGGCTGGCTGCGTCTCGTCGTGGTACGGAAGGATTGAGAAGAGGTGTTAGGATGGTGAATGGAGTAATTGTTTGGTCTATCGTTCTTGCCTTGTGTGCGCACACCAGGTAAGACACACATCGTGTTAGTAAACACACGCCGCTTCGGCACGTTGCTCTTCGGCCGTCCTCAAGTATGAAAAAGTCTGAAAATGACCGGATGGTGATTAGCGTTGAACCATGCATGCGTCTCAATCCGAAATATCTCCTGGAATTAGTGGGATTCGAACTGAGGTCTTTTAATTGCGATTCCAGCGCTCTACTAAGTGAGCTGACCAGTTAGTTCGTAGGCAAAGGTTGTAAGTATTATTTTGGCGCCCCTTGCTATTGTGCTGCAGTGTTTTGTTCTGGCAAGCATTTACGAGAATCTGTCATAAGAACATCATCCAAGGACCGAGACCAGATCCCACAGGCTCGGTAAATGTGGATCAAAAATCCTGTGGGCTCTTCATGTCATGTTAATTGCCGTGGCGCGGCGGCGCCGCGGACCGTGGGGAGGTTTATGACGTCAAAAGGGCTCGGGCGCTTTTCAGTTTCATCACATCTTCCGGTGCAGATACCAGCGTCGTAGTACTGTGCTATTGATATATTTATTATCTTTGCCTGCAGGTCTATGAGATGAAGATGCGAACAAACGCTTGGCCGCTTTCGCTGTGCTGTTCCCGCAGAAGGAAATAAACGGGAGTCGTTTGTCTGTGAGGAAAGTCGACATGACGCGGGTGTCAAAAAAGTTAGAAAAAAGTTCCCCAACACACCTAGCCGTGGAGAATGAGGTGCTTTTGTGCGTGAGCTTGAGGTTGAGCTTGTCGTTTGAGCTTGAACTACATGATCTTGTCGTTTTTCAAGTCACCATTTATATTTTCGTCATTTTGGCATGTCGCCATGTAGTCAAACATGACTTTTAAGCATCTCAGTACTTCACTGTTCGTCAATCAAGCATATCGCCCAGTTAACAAGCCGTCATTCCTGCAGTTCGCCATTTCGGCACGTTAACTTTCTGGCGTGTCGCCATTTTGCGACCATTTAGTTGCCTGCCATTTTGGCATGTCGCTATTGTTCCGTGACGTCATTTCGGAGTTCGCCAGTTGGTCAGTTAGCCGATTCTGCTTTTTGGCACGGCGGCTATTTACATGTCACTAACATAGACGTTTTGATATAGCAGCACGACAGAAAGACATTCGGTAAACGCTGTCGACCTTTTTACCGAACGCCAGTTCAGACTTGTAACACGCTAAATGTAAACAGCAGGAATGATAGCAGGGTAGATTTCTGCATGCACATGTTGAGCAACGTATAGAGCAACGCCGTATCAAAAATACTCGAACGGCAAAAGGAAATATTTTTGGTGCTGCTGACCTACATTGGAGCAATGTGAAACAAGCTCGGTTTAATATACTCGTGACAGCCCTTAGGACAGAGGTACTATCCGTGTCTGCAGGATGTAACTTGCGCGGTGGGCAAGGATTGCTGGGTGTTCTGACTAAGCGATCCGCCAAGTATATATGTATATATATATATATATATATATATATATATATATATATATATATATATATATATATATATATACATGTGTTTATATCTGTATGTACATGTCGTATAGCAGTACGACAAAAAGGTATTTAGCATATATATATATATATATATATATATATATATATATATATATATATATATATATATACAATGCTAACATTTTAATGAGTCGGAATCGGCGCTGAATCACACACAGATGGCTGGGGGCGCAATGTTCGGCGGAGGTCTGGTCAGGCGGCTGCCGCTCCGCGCCTCTGCTGATCCAGTAGGGTCATAGCTGATGCCAGAGATCTACAGTGCGTCATCAGCGTCCGCCTCAGACTGCCTGTAACTTGGCGTGCAGTGTTGCCTCCAGTGTCCCTTGTCTTAAACGCACTGCGAATCGCGCATGTGTATGCAGACCAGCATGTTTTGCTGTGGTTGGGCGTTGGCATCTACTGACCTGAGTTTGATCGGATTATGCGGTCTCTACTGGGATAGTCAGAGTTCGGGTCACGTGGTCTACTAGGGCAGGCACCTTCCGGAAGTCGGTAGCTAAGCAGGCGTGTTTGAAAGGTACCAGCTTCCTTGAACTTGAAGCGCCATAAGTCCAGAGCCAATGGGTACACCTAGATGCCGGTCGGACCTTGCTCAACCTTCTGACAGGGGTAAGACATCAACTCTCTCACATGCGTCAACATTCAGAATTCCTGTCGCTCATTTCCCTCTGCTTGGAGGCCGAACACACAGGCCGAGACAATATTTTTTTCGTAGCTCATTTGGCTGCAGTGGCCATAGAGAGGCGAAGCAGGCTCTAGTTAGATTTAACAGACTAGGTATTCGCGCAGCAAACGCGGTGCGAAGACAGCAACCTCTCGTGCTCATCACGCTGCCGTTCCTCCCTAACATCATCGGGGAGACCTAGCAGCGTCACCTTTAGCAATCTTTCTCTGCCCGGTGGCGCCACCTGCACAAGATTCCCGCAGAGATCGCCGAGAATGACGTCGATAGCTCGGAGCCTCAGGCGGTCGCTGCCATGAAGCGGGTCCAGCGCGCATTCCTGGAGGAAGGCGGCCAGCTCGGGAGAGTTCCGTCGCAGCTGCCCCTTCAGCGGCAGGCAGAGACGCCTCAGGAAGCCGGTGGTCTCTGGCAGGGCTGAGTCCCACACCGTCAGACCGGGCACCTGGGGGAAGAAGGGGAGGGGGGACGAAACAGGGCAGCGCTGCGGCGGGCACAGCCACGCCGTTGTTCAGCTAGATAACCACTGTAAGAGAACACAGGAAATATATCCTATGCGAAAGGTGCTGTATATATATATATATATATATATATATATATATATATATATATATATATATATGTATACATATATATATATATATATATATATATATAATATGCGAAAATATATCCTATGCTAAAAGTTGCTTCAGATGATTGCAAAAACGTCAGGAATAGTACGGAATGCAGCGAGCTCCTGACGTAGAGTACACAAGATTCGTAGCAAACAAGCATGTTTTCTCTCTTGGGCAATGAGGGGAGGTGACAATGGAATACAAATGTTTTGACGCTGCTTATATATCTGCCCGAAATGTCCTAAAGCCCTTATCCATGGTCGCGGCAAAATTTTTGTTTAAAAGAAAAATGAAATGAAGCCCATCGCCCACACTACACAGATGCCACACTGCCCGCCATGACATTAAGTAGCAACCAAAAGAATCCCCAATATAATATTTATAGCACAGATCCGTGTTTTGATATAGCCATTGGCCACTTCAAGCTAAGCTTAGGAATCCCAAGTGCTCAAACTGTCCCGAGGCAAACCAGTTTTTTATTAAAGCCCTTTCGACCAGAAATAATCTTTCAGGGCTGTGGGATGAATGAAAATGCTTGACGGTGGGGCAGCATTGCTTGCGCCTGGGGGCCAACCGCCGAGCTTTCACTCTCACATGCGCACTGGTTACCCGGTCGGGGTCCACCTTCCCGCGGGGCTCTCGGCCCACTCGTGGCTGACGCATGCAGCCTGCCCCGGACAAGCGGGGTATCGCGAGGATGCAGGATGAGGCAAGATAGAGGATAAGAGGGACGGATCAGCAAACCAGAAGTGAGTCTTAGTGGAAGCCTCATCAGTAAACAGCGAAGTCGTTCCTTTAACGATCTTTACGTGATCTTTTAACGATCTTTTAACGATCTTTACGTGGGCTCACCTCGGACTGCATATCCAGCACCACAGCATGCATTGCCGACAGCAGTGGCAAGCTCTCGAAACGGTCTCCGACCATTTCCAAATGAACTCTTTCGTCAAGCTTCCACACAACGCGTGTGTGTTGCGCGAGGCGCCGGAGACTGACCGCCGCTAGTGACATCTGGCGGCGAAATAGTTCTGCCATCTGCAGGTCACTGTCGGAGAGCAGTGGCATCAGCTCCGGGGTGTACCACAGACCACCATTCAGGACGATGATATCAGGGCATTCTTCAGCCTTCTTGCAATGATCAGCGAGCTCCGCTAGCGACCGCAGCGCCCCAGAATTGAGGTACGGTTTCCAAAGGAACTGGAGTTTCACATCCTTGTCTGCAGCTTGCAGAGGGCAGCACTTATGACAGATTGCGCACCAGTGCTCTGGGGACGTTTCGAAGTTAACTTGTAGCCTCTGCCGGTCTGTAAAATCTGCATCCTCCGGGGGTTTGGTCAGATTTAACGCAACACCAAAAGTCTCGAACATCTTCCGCAGCCGCGAATCACCGAAGAAGAGCAGGGAGACGGGCCGTCGGAGGCGGCGAGCGCGCTCTGCTAAACATCGCCGTGCCGCCTGGCGGCCAATAAATGAAGTGACGCATAAGTCTCCCTCGGCCAGATGACGCTCCTCGTCCAGGGAATAGTACCGAACTCATTCGATAGATGGCCGAGCAGTGACCGGAAGGCGCCGGTGATGTTCTCTCTTGAAAGTCTCCGCCGCGGTCGCAAGGTTCACGGCTGTAAAAATGAGCAAGGTTTTACCACGTTGCGCGGCGCAATATAAGCGTCACTGCTGGCGATTCAACTTTTTCTTAAAAGCTAATGACAGCATAGGTCGAAAGCAATGACAGCAAATGTCACCAGCCGATAGCAGTTGACAGTGGAATTGAGTCAGCAGTTGACACTGGCCAGGTCCCAGGTGCCGGCGGGGTGGGCTAGTCGTGATGTGAGGGGGGGGGGGAGAGGGCATGTGTCTGGGTCATAGAACCTTCATCCGAAGCCGAGTCTGAGTCGGATAAAAGAGTACGTGTTACCACACTTCGAGTCATCGGAACAACTGTATTATCTAAGGCGTTTGCTGTTCTGATGAAATCCAAATACATGCCAGTGATAACACCACCATTGAAACGGTCAGGTGAGCTGAGAACAGCAGCATCCTCACAAATTCTAGAAGGTCAGAAATCTTGGTGGCCTTGACGGAAGAAAGAATGGCCTTCAGCCGCCGGTTTTTCGAAATTATGAGCTTAAAGTTTCCATGTTGAGTTCACGGCCATCGATGTACGTGGATGTACTGGTTAAACGACGCGACAGAACAGAACGATGATTGTTTTGACGGTACGTACTATTTCGATCTGTGCTCATCCTCAAGAGGATGAACATCACTCCGAAGCATCGCCCTTGAGAATAAGCACATCTCGAAATGTTGAGTACCATCAAATTAATCGTTGTTTTGCGCTACAGCGTCCTTAAGCTAGTATGCCCTGATACTTGGGTTAACATATAAACCCAGGATAAGAACCTCGCACTCAGAATTGCAAGAACACTGGTGGACGTGAAAGCACCGAGTTTATAGTCAACAAATTTTGAGAACAAATTGGCAGATAGATGCCACGTTTGGATAAAATGAAAACAAAAATGAACGATGAGGCGGTTGGATAGTGAGTAAATTGCGCTCTGTGAAACAGAGGTAAAGGGTTCGATTCCATGTGGTGGCCGCTTTTTCTGTCAGGGTGAGAGGCGGGCGACGCCGTACAGCCTGAGCAGCTGAGTCTGCTGTGAAGCAGACACAACAATAAAAAGGCTCTAATGAGATCGTTTTCAGCCGAGGACCGGACCTAAAGCCGGAGAATGGACACTCGAACCGAATGCTTTAAGCCTGGCAACTCCTCTCAGGCCATTGTGGTTGGGATGAGGATCTTACTAACATCTCATTCGCCGAGAACCTTGCGTGTAGTAGAAAGAAGGCGGTTTTGCTTAATGCCGGACCGAACAGCATTCGAATGAATAGCTAATGAATACTAGCCTCGCAGGATCACATCTTGCGAGGATATTCGAGAGTGCGACACGATGATAGTTATACAACCCATTACCTGAATGAAGCACCCAGAAGAGCAGCATAAGCGTTCCATACGCCACCAGCTGCCGCCTCCCCCACAAAACGGGTCTGAC
>NW_023596805.1:5234704-5496061 GCF_011947565.3 Pollicipes pollicipes | reverse complement strand
ATCCTATCCTATCTAATCATATCTACTTCCTATCCTCTCCTGTCCTCTCCCTGTCCTCTCCTGTCCTCTCCTGTCCTCTCCTGTCCTCTCCTCTCCTCTCCTCTCCTCTCCTCTCCCCTCATTTCCTCTCCACTTTCACGCTGTCTGCAGACGTCGTGTTTCTGACAAGAACACTAGCACCTGATCGTCTGCCAGTCTCGACCTGCCCCTGTGGCCGTAGGCCTGCGCGCGCCCTTGCGCATCAGAAATCAGTTCGGCCGACCACGTGTCAGGCAGACGACGAGGAGTTTGTTTGGTGCCGGCTGTGGGATCAAATGACATGCGCCTGTGTGGTTTATCGGCCCGACAGCCACGCCTCGATGATGGACCGGCTTCCTGCGGCATGACGTCGGCTCGGGGGCGTAGACGTCCAGTGGCGCACGAAGGGTAAAACTCGAGGGAGGTTGGAGAACGATCTGCTGTAGACCAATGAATCCCCCACCCCCCTCCCCTTGCGTGTACAGGGCACGAGTCTTGCATTCTGCAATCTTTGAGTTCTTCAGATGGCCTTGCCATTGAAACGAATTTCCTGGCCGCGCCCCTGGCTGCGTCCGCAAGCCCGTGCGTGTTGAGTCTGCCGGGGCCAGAGCAGCTCGGGCCGTCTCGTCCTTGCCATGCAACATGTTTTCCATGCCGATATGGACATGGGTAAAGGTTTGAATCGCTTTGGAGGCGTTGTGCGGCTCCAGTGGTTACCGCATGCCACGCGGGTTTATGACATTAAAAAACACGCGTAAGGACGACAAATTAACGGAAAAAGGGGCGTGGTACGTTCTCGAAATTATCGCCGTTGTGTAATCCCGGGACTACGCGTGAGTCGTTCAAAACTAGCTCTAATCCTGAAAAGCGGGTGCATAGCGCAAGTATTAGCACATCTATCCGTGTCCTTTCAAACTGCCAGACCCTGGTGTGAAATCTACTTGTTTCACGCGACTTAGGTGTGATGCTATTCAGAACAGCCCACTTTTTATGAATTCACTACGCTGCTGCCGCGATCTGATGATCGTCATGACAGTCATTTGACTTCAAGTGACTCGATTTGACTTCGGCTTCATCTGACCGCGAGTTTTTTGGATTGAGCCGACGGAGATGCAGCTGTAGCGTCAACTTTTTATACGTTATCAAAGGTCATCCAAAGATTCCACATCTGTTTCATGGTCGATGTTGCCGGTCTTTACAGCCTGAAATGCAATAATCTGGCACAGCTGTGGCCTCCGCTCCCCAATTCATCCCAAAAGAGTGCCACAGTGGTCACCATAACTTGCACAGGCACCTGCTACTGCAGGAAATGACACGCAAGTGCTGGTGAAGGAAGCGAGTTACTGAGTTACCGAGTTACCGCGTTACCCCGCTTTTGTCCTCTGCCTGCGCCCGTGTGTGGATTCCATGCAAGTGCATGCTTCACATGGCCGCTTTTGTTGGGATTTGTCACGAATTGTTTCCCATGAACGAGTCCTGTCCTCAAGTCAACAAGTCCTGCCCTCAAGTCAACAAGTCACATCCTCAAGTCACCAAGTCCTGCCCTCAAGTCAACAAGTCCTGCCCTCAAGTCAACAAGTCATGTCCTCAAGTCACCAAGTCCTGCCCTCAAGTCAACAAGCCCTGCCTTCAAGACAACAAGTCATGTCCTCGAGCCAACGAGTCATGGCCTCAAGTCACCAAGTCCTGTTCGGCATCAATTGAGACGGGGATGGAAGGCAGGGGAAGAATTTCACGGTTACACATGCCACAGGAGAAGGTTTGAGGTTTGTCGGCGAAGCCTTTTGAATGCGGTATGGCGATGTCCGGTCAATGATCACCGTGAAATTGTCAGGTATGGCCATAAGCGTTGCACATACCTAACGTTGGTTATCGCCATACGCACAAAAAAATTACCCGAGTGGTTGCAACCCTGGTCCCATGGCTTCGAATCGCACCCTACCACAAAGTCTTCTCTCTGTGGTGTCAATAACGTAGTATTGAAGCTACGTGTCCTGGAGACCAGAGATACAGGTTTCGATCGCCGCGGTTGCCCCCCCCCCCCCCCCCGCCTGCCCCCCCCCCCCCCGCCAGGGTGAAAGGCAGGCGATGCAACAAAGCCTCAAAAGCTGAGTGCGTCGTGAAGCTCCATTGACACACACTGAGTCTCCTTTTGACCCGACAGAACGATGGCATCATGCGTATCCGGAGGTCACAGGATCGCTGTAGTCCATGGCTCTGATACTAACTAAAACCCTCCAAATAGGTTGTCATGACAACCCGACATCACAGCGGAATCAACAGTCCGATGGGTTTTTTGAAGGACCTCCTCTCGTCCGCAAGTATCGCACAGAAGCCGTAGGACGAGAGGTATTGATCGGATCATAATCGTATCAGTTCCTGTGTATTCCTCAGGCGGCATGTTTCGCATTCTATTTGGGGAACCGCTTGTTCTACAGCGCGTTAAGTCTCGGCACTCACGCCGCGGCTCCGTTATTTCCGGGGAAGGTTATTCAAATCGTGACTTGAATGTAATGCCTATGTCGTGATGTTCATCGTTTATGTTCGCCATCGGCTTGCATAGAAAGTTCGATATTGAATGAGTTCGACGATGAATCTGGCATATGACATGCATTCAGCGACCTTATGCGGAGTTATCGACTTTCAATATTCCAGCAGATGCTGGGTAAGCATGCTGTAAAGCAAAAAATGTTTTGTAATATCATTAGGCTATGATTATGGTGACGGGTCATCATGATGACGGGCTGTTTTTACCTGAAAGGGTACCCCTTCGTGGACCACAATTCATCCAAGCCAAACTGTGATCGCTATGCTTTGCTCAAGCTTCTGAGGAAAACTCCCCGGAATGGAAGCATTCGTTTTGAATGAGCACTGATCAAGCTACGTAGTGACCAGAGCCTGCGGTCCTGATGCCAATCCATCACTCGGGCGTGTTAGCAGTGCCGGATCGTAATAGCCGGATGGTTTGAGCGCGGGGGTCCGGGTTCGAATCCCGGTCACGCCACGGCCCCTGCGCGTTAACGTAGCTATTGCAGTCACTGGAGGTCCACAGACGGATCGTGACAGCGTGCGTCGTTGTCCTTTTAAGTTGAACAATGTCCCGTATTAAGTCGTCTATGTCCAAATAAGTTAACGCCTAATAGCGTCGAGCCTATGTTGAACCAAGTTTGAACTTGTGGAAAGTTGGAACAGGCCGCGGGCCTTACACCAAACTGGGCGCTTATCGCCGCCGCCAGTTTGGTACGCGTCTGTGGTATGCGACCTTGCACTGGCCACGTGCGGAGCTCGTGCACAAGCTGCGCTGGAATCGACTCGCCGTGGGGCTGGAAAACCTTTCACACGCCATGTGTGCATGTGGAATGGTTGGATTTCCATGCAGGGGAGCATCTGCCCAGTGCTCCCTCTCCCTTTTATACAATTTGTCACCCGTGTTGATATGCAAGGGGATACCTTTTTGATGGTTAAAATCCTGTGGATGACACTTGAAACTTAATAGACTGCGAGGATGTGATATAACTTTTCTTCTTGCAGAAATCTCGCGTGGTTGCGGCCCGCTTAACTATGCTTTCAGTAACAATTTTAGTTTCGCTCCCCATGGCGAATCCCCACGTGCATCCCCGCTAACACACATCCGTTGTTGCAGCTGCTATCGTCGACTGCTTTTATCGGGTCAACAAGAACACACCGCCATGAGATCTTTCAATTAGCGCGCGCGGTCTGCTGCTGTTTGTGTTAAGTGAGCGCTTGCACGAATGATCCGTTGGATCCGTTGGTATGTACATATTATCTTGGTATGTACATACCTATCCGTAAACGTATCCTCCGGATGTATATTGGAGCGAGAGGCCCGTCGGCATGACCACCATGCTTACGCCAATTTTCATCCGTATACAGTTGAGTTAGGCACTGGTCTCCGTCTCCATGGCTGTGGTATGTTTGTTGACGGAAGGTGCGCGGGTGGCTGATAACAATGTCAGCGTATCGATCCAGTCTGGACGCGCCAAGCGATACAATGTCAGCGTATCGATCCAGTCTGGACTCGCCAAGTGATACAATGTCAGCGTATCAATCCAGTCTGCACGCGCCAAGCGATACAATGTCAGCGTATCGATTCCAGTCTGGACGCGCCATGTAGTGCTTGATGTAGCGATAACGGACATCCCAAGTGTGAAACGATCATTCCTTTCGCGCAGGTATCATAGGGATCCTTGTCATCTATTTGTATGGAAATCGCGATATTCATCTAATTCTATTTTGTATTCAACGCACGTGTTCAACTAGCAACGTATTCAATTCATTCTAATTCATCTAATTCATCATTCAATCATCTACATGTATGGAAATATGGATATTCAAGCACCATGCAAGACAACTTTACACGCTGAGCTCCCATATAATATTCTATATGTCATAATTTAAAATGTCGGGGCCGTTAAGGTCTTACAGTGTTCCAGAAATGATAGCTTTCTTGGAACTGTCCGTAGACGAACAACAATAAATGATAGGTTAATTGTAATGATTTCGTTCATCTTCTTGATGTTCTTGTCTTGCCTTGACAACACGTGACATCCTTTGAGTGAGCAATACGTACCTCACAGGTCTTTGATCTACCCTGTCATACGGTTGCTGGTATTGTAACGGATGAAATTGAAGTCGTGAGTGTTTACGGGTTATTTAGGCGAGGTAAAAAGTAAGTGGAATGGTTTAAATGGAAGGCGCTAATCCCGGGGTAAATGGGATGCGAGAGAGAAATAAGAATAATGCATTTCAAACGGCAGTGGTACCATAATTACCATAATCACTGCAGACGGGTAAAAGGTATTCAGTAGCGTCATGGAACCCAGTGTATACCTATATAATGCACAACGTATGCTGAAGGGAACGCCTGAACTAGACCTGACTCATTTCAGAGAACTGTTTGGGCAGAGGGAAAGTGTCTGCAGCCGGGAAATAAAGAAGGAATCGCAGATAACCTACTGCGCAGTCCAGGAAATCACTGGCTGCCGCTTTCAGCGCCCAAATCGCTTCCGATGAAAAAAATAACAACACAAATTATCAAACTTAACTAAGGAAAATCAATTACCGTTGTCACCCCGATGACACCTATCATGCATCACATGCACTCATCATATTCATCATTTGTCATCATCACATGTCATCCGTGAGCAGAATCAGCTGCTCATTGATATTAGGAGAATATATGGCCGATCATACCCAGAATGATCATCAAAGGGACGTTAAACAACATCGATGGAACGTCAAGCAATGAAACCCAACCATTGATTGGTCAGCTGTGTGACTTTTCAGGCCTATGAATGGTAGCCGTGCAAAAAGGCCACTTTCGTAGTCGTCAGATGACTTTCGATAACCTCTGGATTTTTCACCATGGTAACGAGGATGTCGTGCTCAAACTCAGCGTACCAGAACACGTTAGATAACGTACAGTAGTCAAGTTGACGGTGCAGCACAGGACTGATGATCCTTGTTATTCATTACCATATTGTTGCGTTAGAGTGCTTTGTAAATCCGCTGCGTGTGTTACTGAACGACTCAGCAATCATGCAGCTAAATTAAGACACCACGAACCCGCGTGCCAAACATGACTCATTGCCCAAATGTCTGCCGTCTTTTTTCTAGGCCGACGGCGCGTACTTCGTGTTCATGTCCTCACGATCATAAAGGTAACCACACCATATATTTTGCTGGGGTCGATTTGTTTGCCGGTGCCGTTGCATTGTGGCTCAGACACGATAATGTCCCAATCTGTTCGAACGTTATCGAGTCCAGACCCGATCCGAGATCGACCCGAGATGCGATAAGAGCGCGTGCCTCACGTGTCCGCACCCTGAAGACGCCAATGTCCGCAACGAAACACCATCGTCTAGGCACTCGACCGACTCCGCTATTTGCGTCTACGCCGTCGGTCTGCCCCGCCCCCTCCCCCATGAGCCCGCCAATGTCACTGTCGGATCGCAGTGATGACGTCAGAGGCAGCGTGCGGCCGCTTGACTTGGCGTTTTGCCAGCATGGCTTAGGGCTCACGGGATGCCTGTAGACGCGTGAAGGGGGGGGGGGGGGGAGGGCTCAGAGATCAAAAGGGTTGGTTTGCGCCGTGGATTGGCGGTTGAATTTTTGTCCAGTAATTTTTTTACTGAATATTGCCCTCAGGCGTTCTGTAAACAAACTGACCCAAGATGAAGCCCGCCCGGGCAATAGCTGTGTGAGGTAACAGGTTGGGAGTGGGGGAGGGGGAGGGGGAGGGAGGAACAAGGAACTGAAAATCTGCCACGTATCAGCCGCCATGATTTGGGCTCTGACTGGCACTGGTGCGGCGGTGAAGAGTCACTGCCCTATTGTCACCATCGACCCTCGGTAGCACCACGGCCAAAGAACACCCATCTCAAACAACATCACCGAAACAATCAGTAGCTTCCGGACCATTCCAATGCGGTTTACCCAACTCGCGTTGCCCATCGGGTGATTAACTTAATGCAATCTGGCGAGAAAAAAACAGCACGGTGCTGGGTCCAGGTCATGTGGGTGTTTTTGCTCCGGGCTGTTTGGGTGTGATTCGCTAATTGGTTTGGCTGTGAGTCATTGAGGGTCAATACTACCATATCAGATCTTACGAGGTTTCTGACGGAAGTTATAAGGTCAGAAGTACCTGGAGAGTTTTTTTCTATTTGTGCTGCCAGGGTCATGAGGTCTCTAGCGGAGGTTTTGAGGCGAAAAGTACCTGGATAATTGTTTTGCTATTTATGCCGTGAATACAAGGTCACGAGGTCCCTAGCAGAGCTTATGAGATCAGGAGTACCTGGAGAGTTAATTTGCTATTTGTGCTGTGAAGGTCACCAGGTCACAAGGTCACGAGGTCTCTAGCAGAAGCTATGAGGTCAAAAGTATCTGGAGAGTTACTTTCCTATTTGTGCTGTGAATACTTAAATGTCGTCGAATGCTAAATGTAGCTCCGAAAAAGGAGGGGCTTAGATCTTAAGAATGACAGGCTTGTGAACAACACCGAATGGTTTTAGACATGGCTATTTCAGTTCAAGACCCCACAAAGATGAAGGGCACTCTTTTAAGCTCTTTACTCTGTCGGCAGTCTTTAACTCTGTCTGTCGGCTCCAACTCGAATGCTGGAGATCGTTGACCCAACTCGGACTTGTTACTTATGACGTCATCCACTCCCGATCCTTCGTAGACGGTAGGTTTGTTGTTTGAGTCCAGACTTCCATTGCAGGTGGAGGATGTCTTCTCTGATCTTCGCTCTAACTGATGAGCAAGTTCAGAGGATCCGCAGCGTCTTCCTCAGCGAGATGGAACTGGGTCTGACCAAGGAGGTTTGTAACCGGGTGGGGATACCGCAGTCGATGATGGACGTTGATTCGAGTTGGCCACGCCACACGCTATGTGTAGAAGCTTCCCTCCATGCTGACGAGTTTGAAACGTGATTAAATAGCGAAGACGGTAAGTCAGTATAATTACTTGCCTTTGTTTTACTCAGATGAAGAGCAGCTGTGGCGACTGCAAGCGTCTTAAAGAGGCTGACTCGCAAAGCTTGACGGTGGCGAATGACGCCTACAATATTATTTTGCAGAGTAAAATGGGTAATAATCAATGTATACACTTTTGACCAGCAGGAAACTAAAATGTCAAGACAGTTTATCGATAAGCTGCCTTAGATTCCAATTGAACATTACAAACCATGCTGCGAACAGCTGGGTTTTGATCTTCGGACATGGAGGGGCCAACCTTCTGTTCGCTTTATTTGAAGAATGTCATACAGAAATCCATCCACTCAAAGCGTTGGGGTCAAATTTCTAAAACAAAACAAAAAATACAGGCAGTGGAATGTGTTGTGGCGCCGGCCTTTGGCCCTTTGGCCCTTTGGCCCGTTTAGTGCTCTTCTACTGCCTGGAAAACACGCAAATTATAATCAGCCATGCAATTTCTGAGTTCGGTTCTAAGTAACTTACCTTATGGCTTTGTGTGATGCGTTACAGGTATGGCGATGGACCCACGTTCAGAGGAGTAATATCGCTTCGTTCATCCTACTGCCAGTCGTAGTCGAAGAGCCGCTGATGGAGAGAATGCTTAGAGGGTTGAGCTTTTTTGTAAGCTGCAGATCAAGCGGAAGTCGGCAGTCCTGATAGAGATGACGTTCAGAGGAGCGACCGCCCCTCTCTATACGCCTCCGGGCCAGCTGCAGTCACCCTGATCTAGGGGGAAGCAGGTTCAGAAGAGTGATCTTCTCCCTCTCCGCACCCCTCAGGGCCTGCAGCAGTCGTCGCTGCTGAGGGAGAACATGCCCAGAGGAGTGATCTCCCTCTCCGCACCCCTCAGGGCCAGCAGCAGTCGTCGCTGCTGATGGAGAACACGTTCCTCCCGGAGCTCCCCAACGGCCACGAGACCGGCGAGTTCTTGGCGCTGGACCTGGGGGGCACCAACTTCCGGGTCATGTATCTGCGCTTGGAGGACGGACAGTTCGTCGAAGAGGACGCTCAGGTGAGGACGTATGCATCTGTGATGCAGGACGGACGTTCGTCCAACAGGACGCCCGGGTGAGACGATGTTGGGAGCGTTGAGGGCCTGCGTCGTTTGGTGCGGTCTGATCTACGTCACACAGGCTCCGATATGCGTGACACACTGGTCTGATCTGCGTGAAATAGGCACCGATATGTTTGACACACTGGTCTGATCTGCAGTGACACAGGCTCCGATATGTGTGACACACTGGTCTGATCTGCAGTGACACAGACGCTGATATGTGTGACACACTGGTCTGATCTGCGGTGACACAGGCTCCGATATGTGTGACACACTGGTCTGATCTGCAGTGATACAGTCCAGTCGCTGATATGTGTGACACACTGGTCTGATCTGCGGTGACACAGGCTCCGATATGTGTGACACGCTGGTCTGATATGCAGTGACACAGACGCTGATATGTGTGACACACTGGTCTGATCTGCGGTGACACAGGCTCCGATATGTGTGACACACTGGTCTGATCTGTAATGACACAGACGCTGATATTTGTGGCACGTTAGTCTGATCTGCGGTGACACAGACTGTGCGTGACACACCGGTCTGATTTACGTGACACAGACACTGATATGTGTGACACACTAGCCTGGTCTGCGTGACACAGGTTCTGATACGCGTGACGCATTGGGCTGATCTGATCTGTTTTATGTGAGATGATGTGAGATTGTTTGTTCTGAACTTTGCCTGTAATAAACCCATATAACCTGGGCCCGGTTTATGCAGTCATTATCGGCACTGCGGTACCTGAGGTCAATTTTCAGTGATCGCATGTCTATAAGCGAACGCCAGTTGTGTTTTTGGCGTTACGATTGCAGAATTCTGCCCTTGGTAGAGCGTGCGGGCTAGCATCGTTTCGTGAGACCGAAAGTTTATTTGTGCTGCATTCTGTTGTGATTTGTTCGTTTTTGTGTGATTTAGACTTGTTGATCGCGTCTTCTCTACCGTTTCAGTTGTGATTAAGTCAAATTTTCGGTATGCATCGTTTATATTCTGGTCTAGTCTGATCCGATCTGGTCTGGTCTGGTCTGGTCTGGTCTGGTCTGCTATGGTCTGGTCGGACCTAACCTGATATAACCTGACCAAACTTGGCGTGACCTGACCTGACCTGACCTGGCCTGGCCTGGCCATGCCTGTTCCAATGTAACCTTCCTTTTCATGCTTGCTGCACTAGAACCGAGGGTACATATCGTCGAGGCACACACGTAACGCGTCCAAGGTCCGGACGTCACCATGACCATCTGGTCGCCCTGACGCCGAGATCGTACCATTGCCTCGGGGCGATTATCGGGCTGCCTTTTTTCGACATTCGATTAACCTCTCCGCGAACGGAATGGCCAGATTTACGGAGAATGAACATTGATAGAGAATTGTAACGCACACGCAAAACATTGTTGCGTGACATTCGTCTAGATCTGGCGAGCCGTTACGCACGACGTTGAAAGCCATGGAGGTCAGGCCGCTATCAAATGATCCAAGAAAAGATTTAGCGATCTTCACTGCAACCTGTGCGGAAGGCAAACCGTCTCGATGAAGTAAACGTATCAATGAAACCAAGCGATTTGACGCCCTCTGAAACTCGCCGTCGTGGCGGTATGGCCAGTCCTGGTGTTTCTGGTGGTCATGTTAGCTCTAGTGAGCTAGCCTAAGTGACTGCCCACGTGCCAGGTAAGTCGGACGCTTAAAAAAATATTCGGGAGGTTCGGCGTCACGAAAAGCGAAGTTTTTGGTGAAAGTTTCTGATAGCGCATGCTTTCATCTGGAGGAGAGTTTGAGCTCTCAACCCGAACGGTAACTGCGTGGTGCATTATTTTCCAGTACGGTTATCTTCATGCCGTTCTTCATTTCTCAGATGTTCGAAGTGGACGAGTCCACCCGGCTGGGGGAGGGCACACGGCTGTTTGACTTTCTGGCCGCCTGCGTGCATCAGTTCCTGCAGGAGCGTCATCCCGACGGACGCCATTTTGAGCTGGGTAAGTGGGTACTTAGAGCTTGGAGCTGGATAAGTCGGCAGTTAGAGGTGGGCATGTCAGCACATTGAGCTGGGCAAGGAAATGCAGGGCAAACTTCGCCTTTTTTAAAGATCATGGGATGCTGAATTTTATATTTGATCATGTTCTTTGCTTACATATGTGTATACATCTAGACATATGTTTATTACAAATGAATATCCATGTATATATATATATATATATATATATATATATATATATATATATATGTTTGCATATGCATACATATGTATATATGATATCAATTTATGTATTTCTGATTATTTCTATCTAATTTTTCTGCTTGCTTCCTACCACATGCACGGCCACATTCCCTGGTCTAGAAATCCCCGCAACAAAAGACGCCGTGGAAGCCAAGACGCTAGCGACAGTACGTCGGTCTGAGGGGCAGCTCCTAGGCTCATGTCACGCGCCCATGGCACTTGTGTAATCAGATGCGCCACGCCATCCAGCGCCGCCGGATTTAGCTGCCGGCCTCAGAAGACCGGCATTTTTATGTAAACGTATGGCATCGATGGTTATCGATAGTTTACGCGTGCCAGTCTTCGAGGCTGACCGTTGGCGGAACGACAAATGCCATGTCTCCCGGCTGGCTCATGTCCAGACTTCTACCACACCAGGGGCCCAGTGACGTCAGAGAATTTCAAGGTCACTAAAGAACCTAAAAATGGCAGCGAACGGTCGATCTTGGTGACAGAGCACCGACAATCAACGTGCCGCGCTGCTGGAGAGTATCTAGGTGACTTTAACTTGGTTAGTAGAAATCATCCGGCGCTGCGTGTCCCAGAGGCTCAGCATAAGAGCGACATGAATGAGAGCGATGTGAGAGCGGCTTGCATGCCAGTGTATGCTTACATCTTCCAGAGATTGAGCAAGACCAGGCTATTCTCAGCTTCTTCTTTGGATGTAATGTCTGGTGTGCCATCATAGACTGCATCACGTCTCTCTCTCTCTCTCTCTCTCTCTCTCTCTCTCTCCCCCTTCCTTTACCTCTCTCTCCTCTCTCTCTCTCTCTCTCTCTCTCTCTCTCTCTCTCTCTCTCTCTCTCTCTCTCTCTCTCTCTCTCTCTCTCTCTCTCTCCGTTTCTCTCCTTTCCTCTCACTCTGTCTCTGTCAATCTCTCTTTTTTCTCTTCCTCTCACCATCTCACTCTCTCTCTCCTTGTCTGTCTCTCTTTCTCTCTCTTCCGTTCTCCTTTGCTATCTCCTTCACCTCCTTTGTTTATCTGTCATTATTGTTCGAATCCATTCTTGGATGGCAATGGACTACACGATATTGCTGTCTTTACGCTCTTATCATGTCGCCTTTGCAGCATGTTCTCTCACGCCACAAAGGCGAAAGGGCCATCACAGCTCATCATGCGTCCGGTTGCCTACTTATCTGTGTTGGTATTCATGTTTTGCGTTTAACATGCTGGTGCTTATCACATAAAGACGACCGTTAACGTACCGGGTGTGAAAAGTGCAACAGAACGCCTGATGATCCTGCGAAAGGTTATGGAAAGGATCCGGTAAGATAACGCTAGGTAGATTCGGGATGGTAGAAGGCATGGCATAGGAGAGGGTAAAGTAGTTCGAGTCTCGTCAGACAAAGAAGTGAGAGAACCCAACGAATCACGTAAATAAGGGAATTGTCGACGGTGAAGCGCAAAGCGTGAAGAAAACGATCATTTTGAGTCAGAAACATTTAGTTCTGCCGGTTTGTGTTGTACTGTAAACTTTAAATACACAAGAATTGCAACTTGATGTACCTATCGGGCTTACTCTGAAATGCTGTATTTGCTGTGTATGCCAAGCTATACAATGATGATGCTGTTGCTGATGCTGATGCCGATGCCAATGATGATAATAATAGTAATAAAAATAATGAAAATGATAGCGAATGTTATCCAAATCTTATTTCCGCCTACGGAATCCTAAGTAGATACATGCTTAACGCACAGTTAGGGGCGTGCAGTTTTACTTGATACTGCTGTAAGAACATTCACATTGTTCGCGGCAATCGTCGTTCGTATGAAATTACGAAGTAGGGGCATTCCATCGGTTGTCGTCGAGGACCTCAGAATAAGCAGCCTTTCCCTCAGCTGTCAGCAACAGGTCCTATACCACAGCTCAAACTGATTTTCACAATACCAGGAAGATGTCATTACCCTTGCCAAGTGCTCATCTCGAACTGTACACATATACTCTCTCTTCCTCCCATCTGTTCACATTTAGCTCCTCTTCCTCCCACCTCAGTACGTCATACTGCATTCGCATTTTCACTTCACAGGTTACGGCTGAAACACAGCCTTTACTTCATATGGAGTCCCAGAGTTCGATTCCCATCGCAGGAAACTTGCACAGATCGGGGTTTCTGCCTTGCTACTGTGACGCCAATAACCACAGCAGTTACACGCGTCGTTCACTGACTTAAAAAAGTAAAACCTGGTTCGCCTCACAAAAATACAACACATACCTGCTACGGCAGTCACTGATGGAAACCCTGACTGCCGCCTTTTCGCTCAGGTTTCACCTTCAGCTTCCCGATGACGCAGAAGTCGTTGGACGTGGGCCTGCTGCAGACGTGGACTAAGTCCTTCAACGCCTCCGGTTGCGTGGGCGAGGACGCCGTCAGAATGCTGAACGACGCGTTGCAACGGCGAGGGAACGTCAACGTTGACGTGGTGGCCATCATGAACGACACCACAGGTGAGGTCAGCTGGCCATCATGAACGACACCACAGGTGAGGTCAGCTGGCCATCATGAACGACACCACAGGTGAGGTCAGCTGGCCATCATGAACGACACCACAGGTGAGGTCAGCTGGCCATCAGGGCGAGGCGCCTCAGAGGCGGAGTCAGTAGTTCTCTTTGAGAGGGAGAGAGAGGGGGGAGGGGGAGCGGAATGGGAGAGGGAGAGGGAGAGGGAGAGGGAGAGGAATGGGAGAGAGAGAGAGGGGGAGCGAGATGGAGAGAGAGGAATGGGAGAGAGAGAGAGGGAGAGGGAGAGGGGGAGAGGAATGGGAGAGGGAGGGGGAGAGGGAGAGTCAGGTGTCCACGGAATGTGTGCGCTTTTGAGGATTCAGACGGCGCACATGGCGCGCACAGAGAGTATAATGCTAAGTTTCGGCGGCTGAAATAACCGTGAGAGCTGAAGTTGGGGTCCTCACGTATGCAAGGCTGGAACTTGTTTATGGCGCTCCCAGAACAGTATTTTTCTTTCACCATGTCCGCACTGGGCTGTCATGTCAGGACAGCATATAACGACGGAGTAAGGCACAAGTTGACCTCATTACTATAACACCGCAGATGATACATGTTGACCTTCAATGAGTGCCACCCACATGTAACCTTTTCTCCTTATTTTCAAAACTGCCTCGCTGAGGGGAATTCTGGGGTTAAACATCCACCACATGATTATCATTGAGTCATTGAATCATCAGTTGCGCGGTTTCACTTGGCTCGTGGAAGCATTTCCTTGCGAGTTTCACCTCGTGGAGTAGTCCACAGCTGTCTGCAACATCAGGGGAATATTCGCGCAAACGTTAGCATAGCCGGGCGTGGCTAAGCGCCGATCGAGTGCCCACTATCAGCAAATGACGCGATACGCGCCGATATTCTGCGCCACTGTTATCATGGTGGGATACGCAGAAAGACGTGCCTTGCACGTCTTCCTACGCGGCGGAACGGGCTGCACGTTTAACGTCCACGTCGTGCACGTCTTACGTGCACGTTGTGCACGTCAGAGTGAGACAGCACGGGTGCCGGTTGGGCTGTGTTGAAGCTGCTCCTCTGGGAACAGCTTCAACACAGAGGTACGAGGTTCGATTCTCCGCGGTGCCCGCCCTTCCTGCCACGGAGAGAAGCAGACGACACGGTATAGCTGTCAACAGCTCAGTGCGTCGTAAGACCCCAAGGGCAACGACAACAGCCCACGACAGCTCAGCAGGAAATGAAACCGGCGCCCGTTTTGGGTGCAGCTTCGGGTTCAAGATGCGCCGCCGGCGGCTCGTTGGTTCTCGTGCGACCGGCGAAACACCATGGATCCACGCCACGCCGCGGTACAACACTGAATCAGTGTCACACGGTGGATTCGTGTAACGACGTGGCACAGCACTATGAATCCGTGTCACAACGTGAATCTGTGTCACACCGTGAATCCGTGGCCACCGTGACATAACATCGTGAATTCACATCGCACCGTGAAACCGTGTCACACCGCGGATCCGTATAACACTGTGACATGACACTGTGAATTTGTATTACGAATCTGTGTAAAGTCGTGGCATAACACTGTGAATCCCTGTAACACCGCAGCATAAAATCGTGAATTCGTATAACACCGTGCCATAACACCGTGAATCCGTGTAACACAGTAGCGTAAAACCGTGAATCCGTGTAACTGACGAACTCGCCAAACAAGAAGCCTAGCCTAACCTAACCTAACCTAACCGAACCTAACCTAACCTAATCTAGCCTAACCTAACCTAACCTAACCTAACCTAACCTAATCTAGCCTAACCTAACCTAACCTAAGCTAACCTAACCTAACCTAATCTAGCCTAACAAAAACCAAGGACGAGTGTCAGCCCATCAAGGGCGGCTGTCTTCCGTTCGACACGATGTCTTCGATTGCGGGTGAGGCATCGCATCAAGGCGACGCTGCATTTCCGAGGTGCGGAGTTTGTGCCACATTTGCACTATGTGATCGCCATTGTACGCAATTTGCGTGACTCAGCATGTTCATGCGCTCGACGTCTACTCTTCTTTCAGATCCGCCGACACCAATCGTTGTTCCGATCCATTCGCGTCCTAAAATAGACAGGTGGCCAGCCATTCGTGCCCGTTGTCGCCCCTTATGCTCACAAATCAATACTCCCACTCCATATCGTCGTTGTTGCTTGTTTTGAATGGTGTGTGTCCGAGCATGCGTGTCCCGTTATTGTGGCTAATGAGAAACACCTGGATTGTTCACCCTCATGACTTCGTCGGGCACGTTGGAACCACTAAAAATAACCTGCATGCCCGGTAATCGATCGATCCCAGTAGCGGTCGCTGGGGCTTGAGATAGGAATGTTTGGCATTTGGAATTAAGAAAGTTAATGCCAGATGCAGTAAGCTAGATACAAGCATATCGCACATTAGACAAGCAACTGCTGCAACCTTGCCCATGTACGCATCCGCGGGGTGCAAAGCTGCCATCCTCATCGTCTTGACTCCCCAGCAGCTTCTGTCACATTGTTGGCCACCCTCCCCCCCCCTCCCCGAGGGTCGTTGACATACGCGCCGTGCAGGGGACGAAAGGCACCTGTGGCGGCATTATCAATGGAGGCGACCCAGGTGCGCCTCGAGACTGAACCTGCTGGGGAGGGACGCTGGTGGGGGGGGGGGGGGGAGTGCGCTGGTGGGGCGGGGCACTGTGGGAAGAGGGCGCTGTGGGGGAGGGCACTGTGGGGGAGGGCACTGTGAGGGAGGGCGATGTGGGGGGGGGGGGGGAGGGCGCTGTGTCCGATCGCCAAGCTCATTGTTGGGAACATTCATGCCCTGAAGGCTTCTGCCCTGGGCTGTTCTGTAGCCGACAGGAGCTGGCTTCGTTTTATATTTGCGTGCTGGAGCCGCAAACTTGAACCACTGGACGCAGCGGACGGGTGCTTTCAGCTTCAAGCTCAGAACCTCATCAGACACGAGGAAGTCACGTTGCTTTCCTCAATCTCTGCACTCTCTCGACATCAGATGTCTCTTTAAACGCGTGTTGTGTCTGGCACTCTGTGCTCATTGTACCTTTCCCCTCCGTCTGTCGACTGTCTCACTTGGCGAAACTGGAAACAAACGCCATGACGTTTGATGATGCACTTGGCCACGCGAAAGGTGTTGCGGAAGCCATGAGAATTCATCCTCTCCTTGCTAGATCGCAGTGAAATGGGGTTTGTAGCAGAAGACGACGTTTGGGCAGCACTCGGAGCAGCAGGATAAAGCGCTCGACGCGCCGCGTACCACACTGCATGGACGTTAAGGCGTTCTTCCATGCTGACCAGCCTGAATGCATACTATATTGGCGTGCGATAACGTATCTCATGAGGCGAACACCTTCGCAATGACTTCAGACTCTGCTATACATTTACCACCACCGCCCAGCAGTCTTGTCATTTGTTCGCTCTGGAAACCGGGCACGATTATCACGTTGGCTGCGGCTGCATGCTCGGCGTGAATATTCTTATATTCATGTTCTTCAAGCACGCGGTCGTCTGTAGTTTGTAGCGTGCAACGATTATTTCACTGCCAGAAATGGCGTCATCCAGTCCAAAATACCAGCGGGCAAATGTATTGATTAGCTTGAATCATGTGTTTGAAATGAGAACATGTGGCCCACTGCCCGACTTTTTTTCGCGCCAGATAGTACGAACGATAGCGGCACTCTCAATATGCCACTCAAAACCTTCTCCATTAATGTTCGGCGGGTTCTTTGTTGCCAACTGTCCATGACACTAACAGTAATGTAGGTTAAAGTTTAACGTACTTTCTCGCGCCTGGTTTTAACATATTTACTTTTCTTAACACCACTGCGTTGCCATAGCTTATGAACGCATTTTATGCAACACGTCACTGCCAGTGTCGGGTTCGTTTAGCGGCCGGCATGTTCGGTTCCCAAACATACGCAGCAGTCGCTTCGTGTTCGGCTTCAGCTGATTACGCATCCGGCTCGTGATCGGGTCCAATGCGCAGCCAGCTCTCATCAGCTGCTCTCGCTCTGCATCGCGCCGCTCAGTTCCCGTGATGGTGAGAGCTGAGCACGAGCACCGGACGCGAAGCGCTTAAGACGTCGTGACCAGCCAAGGTTAATCTTATCTCGCCCGTGGGGACGGCCGGCTAGGAGGTTACGTCACTGGTGATTGAAAGGGTTATGGACGCCATTAGATAAAACTTGAACGTTTGATGAAAGATTAGTCCATTAGGACGCCGGCGAACTAATGTGGTGTGAGATTAGCTATCTTTTGCCACAATCTGTTGACCGAAACTGAGTGCTGTGTTAGTGCTGTGAGTGCTGTGAGATGAGTGCTGTGTTAATGTTGTGAGTGCTGTGAAATGAGTGCTGTGTTTACAGCGTGTCGTCTCAAGTTTTATACTGATGGTTAATTTTGTCCAACTCCTCTGTCTGATGAAATAAAGCCTCGAACGGATGAAATGTTCCCCCAGTGGATGAAATAAGAGCTTGAACAGACTTCCTGTGACCTTGACCCACCATGATGCGTCCTTAACCCGTCGGCAGGTGACCTCGCCGGGGAAAACACGGCCGCAACTTGACTAGACCGCCTCACTTATGAACCCCACATCTCCTCATTCCCTCGGCGCTGGAATGCAATTCTCGTATCACTGTTTAAAATTCGACGCGACTTCACTCCTGGGGCTCTGAAGATCCTTGTCTAAATTGCACGCCTTCCCCCATATATTTTATTGTCTGTCCGTCTGGCGTGGAGCGGCCGAGTGCCACCTAGACGGGGTTTCCAAGGGTGATGAAAATCTCAGCCAGGCTAGTGAGTGGTGTCCGTCGCAACGAGCACATTTCTCCCGTCCTGGAAGCGCTCGGCTGACGTAACGTCGCGGATCGTGTGCCCCCCCCCCCCCCCCCCCCACCCTCCGTCTCCTACGGCCTCCCCGCTAGGGTGAGAGGCAGGCGACGTCATATAGCCTCAGCAGCTGTGTCAGTCGTAAATCCCCAACGATGATGACGATCTTGTGCCACACGGGCATTGCCGTAATGTGTACAGGGCACTGCACGTCCCTGAATCCCCCAGTGCACTAAGCGCTGTTTGTGACGCGCACCGAGTCTTCCCAACGTCAAGCTGGGGCTGTTCCGGGCGGTGTCGGCTGGCCGCCACCCAGCGGCAGTTTCCGTACCGTGCCGCCGCCGCCGCGTGGAACCGGCTACCGGCAGTGGCGTTCCGCGCGGAACGCCCTTCGCACCAGGCATTGGCCTAAATCCTTCGCAACAGGCATTCTAGGCCAATTTAAATCGCCAACTCATGTGCATCTAGCTGTATGCTGTATATACGTGTGTCTATCTGTATGCTGTATATATGTGTGTCTATCTGCATGCTGCATATATGTGTATCTATCTGTATGCTGTGCATACGTGTATCTATCTGCATGCTGTATATATGTGTATCTATCTGTATGCTGTATATATGTGTATCTATCTGTATGCTGTATATATGTGTATCTATCTGCATGCTGTATATATGTGTATCTATCTGTATGCTGTATATATATGTATCTATCTGTATGCTGCATATGTGTATCTAGCTTTATGCTGGGTTTCTCTTGTACGGCTGGACACACACACGTTGAGTGGACACGCTTCAAACAAAAATACATTAAAATGACAGGAAAATTGACATGACCTTGACACGGCAGGTACGCTGGTGCAAGGCGCTGCGTTGGATGCCCGCTGCGCCATCGGAGTCATTCTTGGTACCGGCAGCAACGCCGCCTACATCGAGCGTGTGGACCGGGTCCGGAAATGGGAGGGCGAACACAACGGTATCAAGGAGGTACGTCCGTCGGTGTTCCATGCTCTTTCATAGGCTTTTACGTGCTGTTAGGCACATAACGACCCATGGCGACGAGACGTCATTAAGTCATTGCATTCGCATTCGTCGCGTCTTTACAATTACTGAGCAAACATCCCGTTAATTGAAAAATGGAGATCGAGATCCACCTCTTCTGTATCAGGTAGTGATCGTCCACCTCTTCTGTTTCAGGTAGTGGTCGACATTGAGTGGGGTGCGTTCGGCGACAACGGTGTGCTAGATTTTGTCAAGACTGATGTGGACAAGGCTGTGGACGAACTCTCCCTGCTGGTCCACTCATTCACGTCAGTATCCGCAAATGGGCTATATACAATATCTGTTAATATCTATACCTGTGGAAACATAACAGAACGTAACGTAACACAATGTAGCATAACGTGGCGCAAGAATTTCCAAAAATAGCAAATCTGTAACACAGCTTGCTTAAAACAAAATTTTTCTAGAATCAAGCTCGCTGTATGCGCAAAATGAAATATTTGTTGAATGAAATAGCTATGAAATGAAATGTATGGGCAACAGAATATGTGCCCAATAGAATGTATACAAATGTAGCGGACATAAGTATACTGATCTATCTGTAAGCTCCGTGAAATTATTGTCTGACGGCGACGGGTGCAGGGTAGTCAACATACTTGTTTGGCTTTTGGTACACCTTATCTAAAAAGCCAAACGAGCTGTTGGCTTAACCAAAGTTTATCAATTCATATGTAACGAAAGCGCGGGGATATCATATGAGTCGGAATTTGGGCAACTAATCCTGTTATAAATAGCCCCTCAAATAGTGTATGTGATACACAATTTTGCGCTACTTGTTCTGTATGTCGTTAACTTCAACGAACGCCATTCTGCAGACTTGGACATCCAGAGTTTGTCCTTTGCTTGTCCACCACTCTTTTTATGTGTCCGTGCCAAACCCGGAGGAGCCCAAATTATGTTCACCTGGCACGACCAACGAAGCATGAACACGTTTGTCATGCACACTCAATGAAATGAGCACAACGGCTTGAGTGTGTACTCTACATCAGCTGCCAAATCGATTTCAACTTGTCTTCCATCCACGTTTGTACCTCGTGGCCGTCATTGTCCAGAATGGGTCGGCAACAGTGTTGATCAATACCTGCGCGGATACAGTCAACTATTGTTAGCACACGATACGTCGTCCTGCACCCCAGCATGGTCGATTCGCCAAACTGCTGTAATTCGTTGACCATTATGGTGTTCTTAGCAAGCAACGGGTGATCAATGGTAGCGTTTCCTTATGGACCAAGGTAGCGGTGCTGCCCGCGAGCACCGACAGAAGTGTCCCTGGGCTTCTTGAATAACTTTCTACCCATTCCAGGCGCCCCGTTGTCACAAGTTTGGTTTGGTAGTTTTGGTTCGGTATTTGGTATCAAGTTTGGTATTTCTGCCTTCAAGTCCGCCCAGTCGGTAACCATCCCGCCATCGGTAACCATCCCGCCATCGGTAACCATCCTCGTCCCCAGGTTCGAGAAGTACTTTGGAGGCAAGTACTTGGGGGAGGTGCTTCGCCAGTGCGTGTTGAAGGCGCACGAGCGGGGCGTCCTGCTGGAGCAGCTGTCGGAGCGGGTGCGGACTGCCGGCGCCTTCACCACCAAACACGTGTCCATGCTGGAGAAGTGAGTGCCTGCCGGCGTGTTTCCATTTCCCAGGAATTGGGAAACCAGAGGTGCGGGGTTCGATTCCCTGCGACGTCCGCCCCTTCTGCCAGGGTGAGACAAATGCGACGTCATATGGCCTCAGCAGCCGAGAGCATCGTTGAGCCCCGATGACAGTAGTAATAGAGTTCAGAATATAGGCCGGTTTGAAGGGACCTTCAGGTCTCTAGCATCGGCAACATCCAAACACCCAACCAACCAAAATTGCTAAATATTCTCCTGGATATTGGCCCAACCGTGCCGCCTTCCAAAATCAACACCCTGGAAGATCATTATCAAATGACGGCACATCGAACTGCACAGAATGAGATCATAACAGATTCTCGAACTGAGTTTGCTAACGTTCCTGAAGTTCACTTTCTCTTCTGGCAGCGGAGGTAGGCTTATCAATCTACAGAATTTTCCGTCAAACTTTCCTGCCATAGTGACGAAGTGCCATCCGCAGTTTCAGCCAAATGTCGCGGAACTGTACCCCGCAAGTTATCTTGTAATTACAAGCGATGCTGCATACAACTTCTTTCCAGTAATATGGCAGCGCCATCCTAGCGATATGGCAGCGCCATTTGGGTGCGACGGCGTACATTTGCATCGATCGGCGTCCAGTTCGTGACCATTTACAAAACTGCTGACTTTCGCCCTGCGCCCGGCCTCCAACAGTCCCTGTTCTGAGCGGCGCTGTGGCGATCCCGTCTGCCCGGTCCGCGGGTCAGGGAGGGGACGGGGAGCCGGTATTCTGGTTCTGTTCGTATTCTGGTCACGGCTGGCAGACAGCGCTGACGTGTCTCTGCGTCACACCAGGGGTGTAGCCAGGCGGGTTCACGGGAAGGTCACGCGGTCCGTCATGCGAAGCGGTCATGTGACCTTGAAAAAGAACGCGCTGCCGTTTTCACTCGTGGGTCTATCCTCAGTAACTTCAGAAATGCTAATCATCCCCTTCCCCCCTGCCATGAGGCCTGAGTGCGCCTCTGACCCGTGATTTGTCTCCGGTCTGTGGAGATGGCGTTCGCGTCCAGGCGAACCCAGCGGTCCCGCGGGGGCCGGCTCTGTCAGGAAGGAATGGCACGGCTGAAATACCGGCGTCGGTCGCCAGATTTGCGGAAACGAGTCGCCTGTTTCAGATGAATGTTAGGCTGTGGGATAACCGAAAGGCCAGTAGCGTGCAAGAGGGAAAGAAATTGGTCCACTGCAGAGATGGAGATTGCAGGCGGCGGATCTGCGCTAGTTTAGGCGACGACGTATCTCTGATCGCTAGGGGGGTGGCCTCATCATCTAAATCTCTACCGGTCCATGTCAAATCGACAAAGGAAGGTAAACGACAAAATGTATCGCTCTTTTTCTTGTTGTACGCTAACAAGATATGAAGATTGCTACATTGCCTTGGGCTCTTCTGGCTGGCAGGTGCTTGCGAGAGCTGGGGGTATCGTGGCTTTTGTGTGGCCGCTTATTTAGAAAGCCTACTGGCAAACGTAGGAGGTTGTTTCAATTCCTGTACGAAAGTGCATATCTGATCTGTTTGTGCTGCACGGAAGCTATTTCTGTTAACGTAAAAGTACACCGAACGACTGATTTAACTGTATGCCATTCATTGCGTATCAACAGGGCATTATTACGTTACCAGCTGTATGCCGCAACTATTTTTAATGGGTTCAGAAATCTCAGATTGTTATGAAGGCGGCGTTATCGGTCACAGCTTTGCTGGTTAGCCTCATTTTTCTTGTGGTCGGGAGGAATGAGGGTCATCATGCCACTTTTCCTTCAGGAGCATCTTCTTGTTGTTGTTTGTGTTATCCTCTTTTTGTATGGTATTCCTCACAGTGCCGATCGGAAACGAACAAGGGCTTGGATCCAGGGGTGTAGTTTTCCATTCCGTTGGTAGGGGAGGGGCTGATATCCCCAGCTCTCGCCCCCTCTCCCCACACACGCTTTGATTCCACCCTCCCCAGCTTTGGGAAAAAGGTGGGCAAAATCTGGTATAAATGTGTTTGTTGGCGTATTTAAGGGGACGTTTTCTCCGTTCATTCACTGTTCAGCCCCCAACCCATTCTGTGAAACTTCGCTCTAGTTGGATCGGCGCAATAGGTATCAGTTGTTTCCTGAAACCACAGAGACCTTATGCTTGAGTCGCGTTGAAAATTTGTGTCCATCCCTACCTGCCCGATGCATACTGGCACGTGGGATCCGTTAGGTGACTATCACGACTCAATGCTGCGTCAAACCTGCGCCGAACCCAAATCGCCAACAAACACACTGCATCCTTGATACCAGTGCATGTCGCATGCCGCGGGCGAATGCTCTGCTGATGAACTACTATTTCAACAGGGACACGATAGATGGCACTATAAGCCACTGCGAGACAGTTCTCGGAGCGCTCGAGCAGTCGTACAGCCCGGCCGATCTGGTGATTCTGCGCTACATCTGCGCATGCGTCACTGTCCGGGCGTCGGTTCTGATCTCCGCCTGTGAGTTCTAACGGTGATGATCTGGCCTGCCCCCCTTTAGCCACGGGGGTGGAGGTGGGGGTGGGGGATGGGGTGCTCATCTGAGACCTGGGACCAGGCCTGAGAAAAAGAGGCCCATTGACTCTGGAGCCGGTCCTTGCCTTAGCAGCTCAAATATTGATCAATAAATGTGCATTTTGATATGTTCAGATATGTAATGTGCATGCATTGGCGATCACGCCACTACACCGATGGACCGTCTTCGCACATACTGAAAATCCGCGGGGGAACCATTGGTGTTCAGGCACGTGCGGCCTCAATCGCTCCTGTGTCGTCGTCCTCCTCCCCTGACCGTCCGGAAGCCTTCAGAGAACGAGTGCGAGAGAGCGAGAGAGCGAGAGAGGGAGAGAGGGAGAGAGGGAGAGGGAGAGGGAGAGGGAGAGGGAGAAGGAGAGGAGAGGGAGAGGGAGAGGGAGAGGGAGAGGGAGAGGGAGAGGGAGAGGAGAGGAGAGGGAGAGGAGAGAGGGAGAGGGAGAGAGAGAGAGGAGAGAGAGAGAGAGAGAGAGAGAGAGAGAGAGAGAGAGAGAGAGAGAGAGAGAGAGAGGAGGAGAGAGGAGAGAGAGAGAGAGAGAGAGAGAGAGAGAGAGAGAGAGAGAGAGAGAGAGACCCGTTCTTGTCTGACAATGGTCTGAGTCCCGGTACGTGTTCACATCTCGTCGTGCGTAGCACGTTTACTTTTGTCGAAGCGTGGTCACTCGCCTCTATCACTCAGAAAACGATCATGTTATCACCCTACTCTTTTCTCGGCAGGCCTGTCGGTGCTGCTGCAGAGGCTAGAGCGTGAGGAGTGCAGCATCGCTGTGGACGGCTCTCTCTTCAAGCTTCACCCCCGGCTCGCCACGCTAATGGAGAGAGCGATCGCCACCCTCGCCCCCGGCAGAAAGGTGGGCCGTTTTCATCATCAGGGCCGCTGTTCGTCAATTCAGCTGAAGTGTTAGGCTCTATCCAACAAATAGCATTTGCGAAACTTGGGATAGTTTCGTAAATGCTATTTGCTGTATTGCGGCCACTGTATCATGTCATGTCGGGAAGCGTGCGCCGGTGTTTGGTGGCCCACAGTTTCATGGTATGTTCGTGTTTGGTATTTTTCACTTAATTCAGGTTATGCGCTCGTTCCTGCTTGCATTTATTGTACTACATTTATTTATAAGTATTTATTTATATATTTGTTATCTATTTATATATTCATATACTTACTTGTTGTATATTTATATGCTTATTTGGCTCAGGTGGTTTGTTGCATTTGTTTTGAATTTGTCAAGGTTAGCGAGACTCTATCAAGCACAAGAGCTCAAGTGTTAGCTATGGGACTGGAACCCCCCGGAACTGATTACGATCTTAGGTTCGTGATCACCATCCCCGCAAGCAAATTGGACTCTACCATTTACAACTTCAACATAAATAATAAATAGATGGCATTAAAATACAACATAAAAATAGTCAGAAATGACTGAATAAATTGGCCGCTGAATTTCCCGAATGTAAATTGACCGGCCCCAAGCCACAGACTCACTTGTTTTTGTTTTTTTTTTATTTTGCTCACATGTCAATGCTAACAAAGCATGCATGGGTACAAGCTTAGCGATGACGAAGTTTAACTTCCGGTACCACGAAGTTTAACTTCCGGCCTTTCGGTACCAGCCCTAGGGTTGGCGTGTCTACCGGTACTGGCTCAAGATGGTAGAAATGGTACTAAATGGTCTACCGGTACTGGTGCTGGTAGAAATGACAATTATGGGCCTATAGCCAGCCACCCCGCAGTGGTCGGCTATAGAGAGCAGCAAGACTGACTCTCCGCATCGTCACGGTGTTCCACGGCGGTGAAATACTGGAACACAAATTGAGTGGCGTACTCGAGGGGGGGGGGGCATCGGAGATATGTGCCCCACTTATAAATTTTAAGTGTATCGATATGTATGGACAAAAACTGAGATAAACATGTGAACACATTTAGATTAAGATGTAAAATGTGGTGTGTCATGAACATATTCGGTACGTCTCTCCATATCATTGACCCATGACCCTGTTTTCCCCTGTTTCTAGAACAACTTGACAGAAAATCTCGACAGGTATATTTCAGAGTAAGCCTGTTGTTTGCGCTCGCCGGCGGCTATTAATCTATCTTTGTGTGCCACAGGCCGAGAACTATCCTGCCGACCCGAAACGACGGCCAATAAAACTGCCTCGATGACGTCATAGCGCGATAACGCCGCCATTTATTGCCGGGGTTTCACAGGGCGCGATAAACTAGCATCGGCTTTGGCATCACAGGACTTAACATGCGAATACGTGGACCAGCGCCGTAGTAGGTTTCTGCGAAAGCAGCAACTTGTCAGGGAGAAGTTCGTTGGTCGGTTTGGGGAAGTTTCTCAGCGATGAAATTCTCGATGACGTCATTAGAGCGATAGCGCTGCCATTTATTGCTCGGTTTTTACAGAGTCCGTTGAACTAGCGTCACCTTGGGCATCACAGGACTTCACATGTGAATACGTGGGCCAGCGCCGTAGTAGGTTGCTGCGAAATCAGTGACTTCCATGTTTTTTCGACCATGCCACATTCGGCTTCACATATAGGCGGCTAAAATACTGATAATTGTCCTCCAATACGTATTTGCTATTTATGCATTTACCGTTATCGATAAATGCAGAGGTCGGAAAGGAAAAAGCTGCATGTGTCAAGACCCTACCCTTCCCCGCCCCCACACCTGCATTTGAGCTGTCCCTTCTTTCACATAAACCTCGTCGTTAACGCTATCATTCCATGTTTCAGTTCACCCTGTTTCTGGCCGAAGACGGAAGCGGAAAGGGAGCGGGACTTGTGGCTGCCGTCGCCCGGCGCCTGCGCAGTAGAAACTAGCGCGAGCCCACCAGGTCACTGCGCACGCGCATTTGACATGAAACGGAACTAACTAAAGCAGTGTACTTATGAAGTCATTGCACAGATTCGTGTGCTCGCAAACGTCGTCATGCGCAGGGAACCGACGACGACAGTGCAAATTCTGATACAAATGCACAATGGATCTGCCTCGCCTACCGCGAGAGCAAACACACGTGCCATGTGTTCACGTGCGGCATTTCTAACCGAAGAAGGAACAGGGAATTGCTGCGGTCTCTGCCAATCTCAGCAGGCTTGCAGGGACTAAGATACCATTCAAAACAATTTAGTAAGGAACGACTTTCAGTACATGTGGAGTTTTCAGCTTTCGTTCGTTGCAACATCAAAACTAGTATGACAATATTATAACCCTCTTAATATCCTTACACTTTGAGCATATTTCGACATTTTGCAACGCAATGACTCACGATCATGTCTCGTGTGCAGCCAATGCCGCCTCCTTGCGCGTTTACGCGATCGCTGCCACCAACAGCACGGGGAAATGGCCGACACGTTGCGGCGTTTTTCCTCATAAAAGCGACCTCAAATCGTGGCAGAAACAGCTAAAGCAAGTATTTTCAGTTGACTGCGAGCCGCCAGTACTGAGAAACAGCTTTGGATGCAGCGACATTTGGTGCCGATGACACCACATGGTGCTGATGTGATGCCTGTCGATTGGCTGCTCAATGTGTGTACTTCAACCGCCCCGATATGAGGTCATCGCCGTTGCGTCGTTTCTAAGAGTTCTGCCATAGTTTAGCGTCCGCATTTGAAGGCTACGCGTGCTGTGGTTATGGGCGGCTGGTGGGAATGGGGTTATGGGCGGCTGGTCGGAATGGGGTAATGTGCGGCTGGTGGCAGCGGTACTATGTGGGGTTTACGCGTCGGTGTCCATAGGATTACGGACGTTCATGTTCTTGCTTTTGTAGTTGCAGGGTTTGAGTGACTGTGATGACGTTCAGCTGACTGTTGTAGCCTCGTTTAGTAGCGAATAGGGAGGGGGGAGGGGAGGGGCGTAGCCCCTTGGCACCTGAGCGCCAACATGACTACCGCAGTTGCTGACGCTCCACAAAAGCGTGCGTGGCGACCTTCGCTGCGTTCAGGGCGGTTTAGTTTGGTTCACCAGGCCGTATTGAGGGATGTGCGCAAGCTTGTATTGAATGCTGAAATTAGGGACACCCGCCCACATGGTGCTGGGCTGAATGACAAGGAAATGTCGCTAGCGTTTCACTGAAAGTCTGTTGTGTTTTCGTAATGCAGAATCTTTGTCGTTTGCGTATGGTAGTTTTGCTGATAGTTGTGGTGAACAAGGGCTGACACGATTACTGTGACCATTCAATTTGCAAGGACTGTGCAGGAAGTGCAATATTTCACATCAGCGTCCTTACTTTTGGTAGCGTGTTCCGATCCATTGCAGTAAAAGTTTTAAGGTTTTGTATACACGCGTTGTTTTGAAACGTGTATCACCGGTGCGGCGCAAAGCACATATTTTCTTGGTGAGCATTTTCTATCTACAGAAAACTCTTTGTCGAGAGGCAAATAATGTGCCAGCAAAAACTCTTCTACTGTTCAGAAATGCTGCTATTGCTTTTCTGTTGGAACATGTTTGCATTATCGTATAGTTAAGGTATGCCATGCAGTCGAAAAAGCAGTCACTACCTCCCCGATGTGGACAATGCGTCATCCATTGTCGTTGTTTGCTAACAAGCTGTAGTATATGACAAATGCAAACTAAACTAACATGCCTGACAGTACAGCAGTTAGTTTTGTAAAGCAGAACTACACGTGCCGGTGTTTGTACCACAAGGCCTTACAGGCATGCGGTCTGCGAATGTAATTTTACTTTTTCTTTGGATTTTTCATTGACGGAAGCCACCAATCGATAAGATTACAACTCTTCCATGTAACACGTCTACGTAGCATCCACAACACAGTGTAACTGCGAACTTTAGGTTGAAAAAACAGGCACCAAAGTGGACTGTACAATGAGACTGTAATTGTCTGGACCTCGGTTATGAGTAACTCACCTGTGTTAGGGCGATTCTTGTACCCTGTTGATACCGGCACGCATCGGTGCTGCTCCCACACCTCATACTTCTGACTTATAGTGCAAGGTTACGGGTAGGCGGCCGCATTGTGATCCGCGTTTCCACGAGTGCTAGACTTGTGTTCGGATGCTTTTCCGGAAGTGCTACGCAGTCGAGTTATACACGCGAACAGGGGCAGCCGTGTTTATTTCGTCCAGTGTCGTGGGTGATCAAGCACGTTCGTGCCGCCAGTGGTCCACCGACCACAGCAGACGAGTCTTCGTCATATCACACAGCAAGTGAAACATGAGGCAAGAAGCGGAAGTGACCTGCTCACTAGCAGGCCGCCATTCTCGGGATCGCACCCTCATGCGAGGTGTCTGCACGTGTATCATGGTTCGGAGCGGAGACGAACCAGCAAAGCATGCAAATGCGCGGTTCTAATACAGCTGAAGGCGTACAGCCATTGCTACACCCGACTCATTTTTGGACACGCACCGCAGCCCAACTTTGCAATCAGGACCTTGCAGATCAAATTAGCGCAGTTATCAATCATGTTCAGTTTGTTGGCAGGAACAAGTGAAAGGCATGACAGCATGGCGCACAGTGCCTTACAGTGGCGCACAGTGGCGCACAGTTGTCTCACAGTGGCACATAGTGTCTTGCACTGTCTCAACTCTCCGCAAAACTGCACCCGTGAAAATGAGACGCCATACTAAGCCTGTTTAATACTAGGGTGATCTTTCTCGAACTTAGGGGCAGGGGCAGGCAGGGGCAGAACAGACAACACCACGTGCAATATATGACACGGGTACTGCTTTAAACGACCAGTACCGCGGCGTATGGGGCGTCGCTTCTGGTCAACAAATTTATATTTTAAATTGATTGATTTTTTGTTAAATTTAAAACAAATGAAAATTGAAATTAAACAACAACTTTGAAAACAACTTTGCAACAACACTACGTTTTCGTTCGATTTTTTTGCAACTAGACATATGGTGCAGGGCTGTTTCTGTTCAGGTGTGTGACACCGTCCGTTCGAGCTATCACGTAAAATCATTTGCTTTTCAATGATGCCTTGTTTTTGTTAACCACATATACAACATGAAACCATATACGACACGATGCCAGGCCCCATGTAGGACCGAAAAGTGGGAGGCCGGGAGGCGGGAGGCCGGGAGGCCCGGGTTATCTGGCCCCGGCATCAAGCCTCCCATCCGAGTTGGGAATAACGTTTCCGCGAAAACCTATCGCGAAACGTGCGACGCTTACGAGACGAAAGTCAGCGCGCGTTACCGGGGTAATGTGGGATCGAAAAACGAGAGACGCGAGGTCTTTGACCCCGGGGTCCGGGGTCCCTGTCCCCGGGGTTTCCCTGACCCCGGAGTTTCCTGTCCGACTTGGGAAAAATGGTCGCACGAAAGCTATCACAAAGCGCCCGACGCTTAGGAGACAAAAATGAGCGCAAGCTACCGAAGTTGCGTGCCATGACGCGCACTCGCAGAACGTGGTTGTCTGTTCCTCTAAACGCGACCACATTCTCATGCATGGCAACAGCCGGGTCTACACCCGGTGACTGACTCGGCAGAAAGATACACATCACTTGGCTCATACGCAAGTCACTCTTTCCCACCCGCACCATAAAATGTCTTCAAACAACATGCTACTCGATCACTTTCCGTTGAGCCTTGGAAGCTCTCAATGATCTACGACGCGAAAAGTGCGTGCAATGCAACACTCCATCTCCGCGACACTTGGAGTGACTCCAAAGCAGTTCTACGACATGGACAACTGCCAATTGGGGCAAACTGAGGTCTACTGAGGTCAACTGAGATCATGCCACATCTTCACCGCTTTGCCGGTGGAGTGGAGCATGTTGTTCCAGTGCTGGAGTCCCGTACCGGTTGTGTACGAGATCGGTCCAATGCAGGACCTTCCGATGGTATGCCGCACCCCTGTCGGAAGGTCCAAGGTCAGATCGCAGGTCAGCACGTGACTGAGCGTGCTGACTGCGTGGAAGGGATGTTTGGGATACCCATGCTCGTCTCCACCCCATTACTGATTGTTCTCACCACCCCAGACTTCCCACCAGGCCCAAACTCTTTCCATCACCCAACACCGCTCCCACCACTCTACGCTTCCACGCTAATCTCAAACTCTTCCCGTTATTCCAAATACATTCTCAACACTCCAGACTTCCCCACTTATCCTAAACTCTTCCCACTATCGCAAATGCGGTTTCAACACTCCTGACGTCCCACTACATCGAAACTCTTTCCGCCACTCGCCGACCCACTCCGTGACTCTCAGCTCTTCCCAGCGCGCCCAGCTCACCGAGTTTGCTGCGCGCGCAGACGGCGACCACGAGACACACGTCGGACAAAAAGCTTCGCTGCACAGGCACCGTCAGCCGCTCATTGAGCTCAGGGTCGCGCGTGTGGCGACACGGCCGAGACTTCTTCGTCCGCGTCAGGCGCTTCCTCTCGTACCAGGACAGCTTGACAAACAGCGACACTGCAACAGAAGGATTGCACGTGGCGCGTTGTTGAGTGAAGAGGCAGTGGGGTCAACGGCGGAGATCTAGTTGGACCTCTGATGTTGCAGATTTGAGCCATCCAGTAGGCTCAAACTGTTTAAGTCCCCTAGGCAAAAGGTGCGATGGAGACAAAAATATATTAGTCAAAGCACCAAGGGAGATCGAAATCAGCGGTAGTCAAACCAGTGCACAAGCACAAACAGGCACAAGCGTTGGAACGATGACTGGTAAGGCGAGGCCGCTGGGGAAAGTTGATTAATTTTATCGTTACAGGGATGAGAAAAGTGACTTCTGTCATTTTTGATGGAAACGCTGCCAAAATGTAAGACCTGACAGCGACGTTGGGCTATGGGTTTTCTACGCCATGTCGCACGTCGTGTGCAAAACACAGCCGCCTTCAGAGCCCGCTGCCATACGGAAATGGGACTTTCCAACATTATTATGTCTATACAGCATGTTCCGTCTGCGAAGTCATGTTCCTTGCACAACGACATGCTTACTTCCTTGGAAAACCTCGACGAGGCCGAAAGGAGGCTTTGCAAATGCTTACAGATAAAAAACATCGCTAACAAACGACACTTTCCGTGGACCACTCTTCACCCACCAAGATCTCTCTCCGGAACCCGGAGATCCCTGGCTCGGAGCGCTTCTGCGTAGATCATTTCGGCGTCGGGCACGTAACAGAGCGACACCTCGACCTGGCCCTTGTTGTGGTCCATCTGGCGACCGGCACAACACGTGTCAGCCAGTGCGCGAGGACATTCCGGGCATGTGTTACTAGGGCCAACTATTCGGATTTCAGCTGTCTTAAAGGTGTTTTTGTACTCCGGCTTGACGTCATAAAACTTTATGACTGTAATCGTGCCGCTGTTCCCCGCTCTCTGCTTCTTTCAATTCCACAGTTTTCTGCTGACTCATGCACAGTTGATATGGGAGATAATGCATATGTGGTATACATATGAGGCGTAGGCGATAATATGACATAAGTCAAACGCATCATCATGTCTGCCCACCTCATCACGTTCACCACCTACCCCTACGCCTTCTGACACCCTGTCTCTACCAGTCCCTCCACACCGCCTATTGGCCTTCTGCTCGGGAGGCGCTCCTCCACTCACCTCCTACTAACCCTAACCTTCCCTCCCCCACCGCCTGCTGCTCTCTACTCAGGAGGCGCTCCTCCACCCACCCTCCACACCGCCTATTGACCTTCTGCTCGGGAGGCGCTCCTCCACTCACCTCCTACTAACCCTAACCTTCCCTCCCCCACCGCCTGCTGCTCTCTACTCGGGAGGCGCCCCTCCACCTACCCCTACGCCTTCTGACACCCTGTTTTCACCTTTCCCTCCTCCACCGCCTGCTGACCTGCTCGGAAAGGCGCTCCTCCACTTACCTTCTACTACCCCTAACCTTCCCTCCCCCACCGTCTGCTGCTCTCTACTCGGGTGGCGCTCCTCTACCTACCCTACGCCTTCTGACACCCTGTCTCCGCCCTTACCTCCCCCACCGCCTACTGATCTCCTGCTCGGGGAGGTGCTCCGCCACCTGGGCGTACAGCTTCTGACACTGTCCCTTCCCTTCCCTCCCCCACCGCCTGCTGACCTCCTGCTCGGGGAGGCGCTCCTCCAGCTGCAGCCAGGTCTCCCCCGTCACCACGTCCGCCGTCAGCCGACTGCTGATGTTGGCCCTGCTGAGGGGGAACACTACGTGGCCCAGCACCAGCCGACGAGAGAACTTGTCGTAGTCGCAGACCGTGAGCCGCAGCGCCTTGTGGTCCAGGTGCGCGCGCCGCAGCGCGAACACGAACTCTTCGTTGAAAGTGGGGTCCTGCGTGTTGCGCACCACACGCGTCGTGTATTTCTGCTTCTTCTCGGGAAGCACGCACACCTGCGCGGAGGCCGTTGTGTTCAGAGGCGGCATTTGCGATTGATAACAGAGACATGCGATCTCGCAGTGCCGTTGGGGTTTAATCTGCGGTCATAGGTATGTTTTGTCCGGCTGCTTGTGAGGCGTATATGTGCATGTTGAGCCACATTCTTACAACTTCGATGTGCTTAAATTCATGGCATCGAAACAAGGCAAAACCTCGTCTTCTGGGACGCTATCTTTCTGAACAAAACAGCGCATTACTCCGTCATTCCATAATATATCGTGTGTGAACCTGTCGTGCACAAAGGTGTGAACAAAACGTTGCTCGGGCCACCCTCAGTAACACTCACTTTCACGTAGGCGTCTGCCGACCCTTTGCGTATTTTGGCCGGTAGATGGCGCGCACCCACGACCCGCACGGTCAAGTGCTGTCTGGTGACGTCATAGCGCAGGCAGAATCCCAGTGAGCCGCCGCTGGAGAAGCGGGCCCCGCCCTCCGACTCGGACGTCGTATCCGGTGACGTCACTGGGCTGCCGCGGAATAGCACATGACGTCACTGGTCTGCAGTGAGCTGTGCGACTTTCCTGGTCGGCACTTATTAGAATGGTGCAAGCGAAACGTCACTGAGCTGCACGGAAGAGCATCACTGACAGAAAGGTTAGCGTGTGGCGCCATTAAGCGGCCACTAAATGGCATATGACATCACTTCCGGCCTACCGTGCGGGCCGGACACTAGTCACACCGCCAACAGCACTGACCTGGCGTACTCATACAGCTCTGCACTGATGGTGTCGGGATTAAAGACCGGCCGGGGACGGGCTCCCGTCCAGGACCTGCGGAACATCGAGCAAGATCTGTAAATGCGCTGACGTCACAAGAGCCAGATGTGAAGCCTGGCCGACGTCATAAGAGCCATATCTGCAGCTTGGTTAACGTCACAAGAGCCAGATCTGGAGCTTGGCTGACTTCACAGGAGCCAGATATGTAGCTTGGCTGACGTCACAACAGCCAGATCTGGAGCTTGGCTGACGTCACGAGAGCAACACTAGGTACCTCTTCAGTACCGCCTTGTCACAAGAACGGTACACAGAAACTGAATCTGGTCACAAAACATTTGTGAGCGACGTCTTTGATCCCAGTCGTGAATCCAAAAAATGATTCAAGTTAACTCGTAACAACGACAAAAAGTCGAGCGCATAATGTGGCGGTGCAAAAAGATTCCTTTTAGCTGTGCCAAGATGAGCAAGTACGTTGTGCAGTACATCCTACACTCTAGATTGCTGGATGTCCGTACTGGTAAGCCAAGTTTCCCACACCCAATCTCTGGATAGCCATTCCCAGCAGCAGTTCTTAGCAACTTTAAATAGACTGTGTAGTTTGCAGTTGCTAGCACATTTAGCTCTAACATTTTAGCATAAACACAAAGGCTGTTTCTGTTGTTTCGCCACTGACAACATCGCTATCATCGATTTTTTTCAATTCAACCATTTCTCATAAATTGCTTTAACAGCTTCGCTGACGACAATTGTGCTGGAAACTGGCGGCCTGCGATGCACGGCTGCCAGACAAGTTTGCCACCGGCGCTGGTTGCCATGCGTGTTACAACGTTGTACATGACCTTGACTCCTGTAAAAAGTCCGACCTTATCAACGCCTGTCACGTCCTGCCACAAGCCAGGAGGCGCCCCCGTGGTGATACCACGACCCCGCTGTGACCTTTAACCCTCCCAAGATCAGCGGCAGAGAAGGACACACACGGAAGGGCGCACAATCAGGCCAGCGTCGTCGACCCTGACTGATGCAAGCGCGAAATGTGGGGCAGCAGATGTGATGCTTTGGCGCAGGCGGCTTAGATAAAAACACCAAACCCAGGGGCGGACCCAGCACCGAATCCTGGGGGCATGTTTACAATGCTGCGCCTCAGCTAGGTCATGGCGTAAAAACGGACCTAGATGGAGAGAAGTTTGCTGCCCAGCTTGCGAACCATTACTGGACCCTTCAGCCGTGACCCGTCCCAGCCGTCAGCGGGATGGGTTAACGGTGCAACGGTGCAACGGTGCAACGGTGCAACGGTGCAACGGTGCAATGTGGTGTCAACGGTGCAACGGTGCAACGGTGCAATGTGGTGTCAACGGTGCAACGGTGCAACGGTGCAACGGTGCAATGTGGTGTCAACGGTGCAACGGTGCAACGGTGCAACGGTGCAACGGTGCAATGTGGTGTCAACGGTGCAACGGTGCAACGGTGCAACGGTGCAACGGTGCAGATGTGGTGTCAACGGTGCAACGGTGCAACGGTGCAACGGTGCAACGGTGCAATGTGGTCTGGCCCATTCGGGATGGGATAACGGTGCAATGTGGTGGTGCAATGGTGCGATGCCGTTGTAAAGATAGCTTTTATGTTGCAAGGCTGAATTCGGTCGAGGGCGAATCACAAGGCCGCCATAGACTCAGAGCGGTGGCGTCACCTGTGCAGATGGCGGCCACAGGTCAGTAGATAACGGATCTGGACCTTGTCTGACCTGGATCTGGATCTGACCTTGTGACCTAATCCTGTGTCTGGATTTAGGTCTCATCTGGTCTGAACAGGAATGCAGATCTGTCCGATATATGATCTGGATTTTGACCTTATTTGCCCGGGATCTGGACCTTATTTGACTTGAGTCTGGACCTTATCAGACCAGGAAGCTGTTCGTCCCACAGATAGGGACCCCACCTGTTTGACTGGAAGGTCGCCAGTGACGAAGAGCTTGACGAGTGACTCAGCGCCGAGAGGTCACTGACCGGCTCGCTGCCCGTCTCGCTGATGGTCACCTACGGAACAGAACACAATGACGTCATCGTGACGTCACATGTGGCACGGTGACGTCACACAGGCCGTTCAGGCGGCGGGGGTGGCGTCGCTGGTATACTGGATCTCGACCATATGCGTCTTTCAAATCAGATTGTGCTCAAATCAGAGCAAGATGTTTCTCTGTCGGTCATCCAAAAAAAAAAAAAAACAAAAACCAGCTCGACATCCGGGCTCATTCAAATGAGGAAAACGTTGCAGTGCTATGCTCATCGCGCGAAGATAATTAACAGTAAAGAGATGTGGGGCCCAGTGGCGCAGGTAGGATTTCATTCAAGGGGGGGGGCAAGGTCGGAGCATTGGGGACACTTTCAGCCAGGAAGGTCCCATTTCGTCCCTAAAGAGTAAATACGCCCTGTTTTGGGATTCGGGGAACCGTTTTAAGATTGGGATTCTATTTGCATGCTGCGAGGACTCGTTTTTGATGTTTTAGGAGTCGTATTGTACGAGTCTGAACCTACCAAAAAATGCATGAGCCCCTGGGGGCCCCACCAGCTCCAGGGGTCTGCAATGACCCATGCCGCGGGTGGATCATAGCTCATGGCTTATGGCTCATGGCACAAGTAGCCCCCCCCCCCCTCCCCTGTTTACGTCATTGGTGGGGGTGCCGGCGGTCATCAGCGGATGTGAGCTTTGAGAAAAGAGCAGACTTCGCCAGGTCATTAAAATGTCATGCGAAATATTCAACCTTGTCCTGTTGGCTGGTAGAACGCGCACTATGCAAAAGTGCATGCGAGTGCGCGAAGCATGCAAAGTCGAATGCAGTAAAGCATAAAAGGAAACGCTCCGAATACCGTGCTCATGACGCAACAGTGTTTTAACATCGGCGTAAAACGAGAAAGTTTTGCTTTCAAGGAATGCATTACCTTAACGAATGCTGCTTCAGTAGATATCAGTGGATCCTATACAGCTGTTAAACAACGATATTACTGTAAATAATGTGGCATATCCGTCACTGCTGACGGAGCAAGTACTGGCACCTTGCATCAAATCCCGGGTTGGCATCAGATTTACACCCTGTGCACTCCACACACTCCATGCACCTGCATGGAGTGACAGGGCCACACCATCCTCCCGACGTAGCCGCGGTGACGGCATCATTGCAGACAGAACGGGGCACACGCCACGAAACCTTTCACCATATCCAGGGGCAGCACGTCCCCACCCTTGCCCGGCGAGCCGTGTCTGACCCCCGCCTTTGGCATCAGCGCACTTGAGCTACCCCGTCCCCCGCCCCTGCACCTGTTGCCCCCTCCCCCTCTCTCGCTCTCTCTCTCTCTGAGCCGGGAAATCAATAGCGCCCAGCTGGCTGGGAAGGAGGGGGCGGGGGCGAGGTGGTGCCACCGGGCCCCGGCGAGGGCCGAGTCGGTCAGGCCAGACTGTGCCGTGACCCAGTGGAGGCCCAGTGAATCGGGCTAGCGGATCAGTGGGTCAAAATAAACATTCAGGGATCAGAAAATGGATCCGATGTTCAATACAGAGAGCGAGGGAATCAGTAGGTTCACCAAGGATCTGTGCGCCAGACTGGGGTCTCGTCGTTGTCTGGTTGGCCAAACCAGCAGATGAATGGGTCAAAAGAAGGTTTCGGCAGGTGAAGCGAACGGTTCTGGGGGTTGAACGTGATGGTCACCTTACAACTGAAAGTGACACATCTGGAACTGACTTGCCTGTTAGGTAATGGTTAAATTCTCTGAGTTACTTGTTTTGCACCATAGGGAAAACTGTTAAGAACGGTTCCTATATAATTTCGTAACGTTACATTAAGCCTGCTAACATCATCAGACAACATAGGTACAAATACACGTAACGACAATATACAACGCATTCGTGGTCGCGTCGTTTCAAAATCACATTCCCGCATTCAGCTTGCTCAAAACGGGTCACTTGGTTTTAGCAAAAGCTGCTGTCATGCACAGAGCTAGTAGGCACCTCGCATAATGATGAACGCTGGTAAAGCCGTCACCCGGTTCGGCTTTGTCGCCCCCCCCCCCCCGCTCCCCCCCCCCCCCGTTCCCCGTTTACGTCCCATTTCTACGTGCCAGAAGCTGCCCATCCCACAGCCACAGTGCGCCCCACATATCCATCTGCCGGTTGATTGCTGGATCTGGAGTTTTGTAGAACTGGAGTTTCGTAAGTCCATACACGTCTCCAGTTGGGTGCACTGAAGGAATATTCGCATCACGTTAGAGACTGGGTGCGTCAAGCTAAGGGATTGATGAACCAACATAAGGGTTCAGTATGTTGAATCATGTGGCTATTGGCCATGACGTCTTATTATGGATTCATGGGGGGGGGGGGGTTATTTCGGAGGGTTTCAGCTTTAAAAAGAAGCTGCATGCCCTCGTGTCGGCACAGTGGGTTGACAACTTCGACTGAGTCCTCTTCACGTTAAGTCACGCACAACGCTTACCAAAACAGTGAGATATTCGTAATTGATTCTAATATGATGAGTACATCCATCGCGTTTATATTTCAGGACAGATTCCACCACCACGTGCAGTGGCATATGCTGCCTTACTTTGTGGGAATCAGACAATGCGATATAACTAAACCATGTTCCGTATCACGATATTGCATTACGAACTACGGAATACTGCCTAAGAATTTAACAAAGAAAACACGAAACGACATAGAGCGGTCGTGCCAGTAAGATGCGGAAAGAAATGGGTTTCGTCTTGAATGAATCTCAGATGAGAACCCGTTGGAAAACCGCAGCAATTTGACCCCCCACTTCTAATCCCCGTCTTGGAGCAGGACCCATCGTTGTCACATCTCTGACGGGAAGGGGAGACGGGAGATAAAAACATGGCGCAAGAGGGCTTTAGTTTGTGGCTATAGAAGGCTATACAAGGGCACTTCAGAAATTGAAATCCGGAAAGGTACCCCCGTAAACTAATTCAGACATTGTTGGCTCCTTTACCGTCACGCAGATTGACTGGCGTTAACATTGCATGCCGAACCGCAGTGCGCTAAACCTTTATTACGGTCTAAAATCAATAAATCATAACGGTAAAAAGGACAAAGTGAGAAACGGTGCGGGACAACCCAGTGTTTGTCACGATAATACGTTATAGATGCCGCAGACAATTAGGTAAGATTGGCTTGCGACGGGTTACATCAGCTCAAACATCCTTAGTTTGCCAAGTTTACAGTGCCTGTGTCACTGTCATAACTTATCTCCTCCTTAAGTCCATATTAGACGCTCTTGGAGAGCGAGCATCTTAGTTGATATTGCACGGTATGATGGTGACTTCGGCCTGAGATTCGAATGAAATACACCGAGCCGCAATATGCACAATACTTTGGCAGACATATTTTGCTAAGGTGAGTTTAAGTATTGAAAATTAAACCAAAAGGTTCCACTAACTTTGATGACTGCCCGTGCTGTCTACCGGCGGCAATCTCGTCTGGAATAATTTTTGGCCTTTTGCCCCAAATTCCAAACTTTAAAGTCACCTAAGGAGGTCATGTCTGTATAAATATAGCACTAACAACTTGGCGAAGTTGTTGGTGAAAATTTACGATAGACGAAACAAGAAGACAATAATTTTGGCACAGATTGCGCTCATGTTGTTAATTCCATGTGTCGTACTGACATTCTCTACGCACCGCCTTCTACCGTGTTGTTACCAGTTTCCTTTCCTGGCTGTATTGGTCTATAAACACCAATAATTTCCAAAATATCATTCATGATCAATCTAAATTTTCCAAAAACAAAGCACTCAGTTTGAATGAACTGACAGACGGAAAAATTCCTTGCCATACCATTGCCATTGAGATTGCAATGGCCATTGCATGCCAATTGCTTTCTTGCCGAAACTCACACAAAACAGTGAAGTGGCTGTTTTGGCACAAAATTACAGGGCGCGTGTTCACGACATGGAATATTCGACATTGTAAACACTCGTCGCTCGCGTGCTGTGCTTGATGCGTGGCTTTCGCCCACCATTCCAACATGCGTGTTAAATACATTTAATATTCGGCACTGTAAACACTTGTCGCTCGCGTCGATGCGTGATTTTCACTTCTCTCAAGCGTGTTTGCAGGCCACGCCATGGGAAGGAGACCAAAGTTAAACACCACAACCCCGACACGGTGTCCTATCTTGCACAAGTGGAGGTCTGAACCACGGAGCAGCGTCGTGTCCGAGGCAGTAAACGAAATCGTCGAGCACCGCCGGCCTTATCTTTACACAACTCGTCACAGTACACAATGCCTTCAACTGTCGCATGTTTGCTGTCAGGGAAGACCTATGACTCATGGCATCACCGCGCGCTGCAACGACTTAATCCAGGGAAAGGCTGTGTGGTTCGGAGCCTTGCCAGGGACATTGAATTAAAGGCGTATAAGCTATGGAGCCCTGAGCTACAGGAGCGATCGACGAATTTGAATGCACCAACCCGTTGTTCTAGAACAAGCATTCACACGCCATAGATCAGAGGTATCGAGAATTGAAAAGATATCAATAAGAATGAAGAGGCACGATGAGGTATGATGGGGTATGATCAGAGCTTTGACGTTTTCGTGTAAATTCACCCGAGTTTGGGGAGAAATCAGGCTTTGGGGACAGGTTAAGGGATTCATCACGGGCTTAGCTCTCGCCCCAAACCGATCTTAAACAGTAACATCCCTTGCCGAGGCTGTTGGTCACCCTTAAAAGCATTGTTAGCTGGATATCGTGCATGGGTAAACTTGAGAAGAGACATAAAAACTAGCTCTTTTGGCCGCTCATGTGTGCTTCAAACTTGACCTGCATCTGCTGTTTGGGTGATCTATCTAGAAGCTGATACGTAGCCATATTTTTATTGAGGGGGCGAGGGGGCCGCATGTCCAGGTTTCTCCGAACTTTGCGAACTTTGACCGAATTCTGGAGAATTCACCCAGTATCTAGCCCCTTTTTGGCTCAGGGACGAAGACAGAATGACCCCATTCTTTGCGCCCTCCTCTTGGCTACGTACCTGCAGGTATCTACGCTTGTTTCAATGTTTGCGTTAAATGGATTGTTCCACATTTCGTTTGGGGTTTTGAACTGGAATAGCCATCTGGAAGATAACTGGGTGCAGTTCATAGCCGTGCCCTTCCTGAAACTTAAAATCCTCTAGCTTATGAGCTACACTCCTGCGAAGACGCGCAGACTTTTCCGTCCAGACTATTTTAAGTTTACCCAGGCATCCATGACGTCATAATAACGCCATTCAAATCCTGCCGTTCTACTGTCTATGCGGCGTAAAAGACCATGGAGACTGTAATTGTCGAGTCGTTCACGTCAGGCGTTTGTGAGCACGATTTCCAGGTATAACGACCGTAAGTTGGCTCTCAACCAATATTACGTTACTTATGCGGGTATGATGAGGCGTGGCACAGGTAAATGAAGTGCGATACAGGTGTATGAGGTAGGCTACCCTCACACGGACGCATAACGCCTGTCATGCGTGATACTTTTACCACTGCTGCACTTCTCACTAGTTCATTTGTTTCATTACTTTCATAACTTAAGTCATTTTAATGGTTTATGACGTTTATTGACATGGTTTTATTATTGCCCTGCATTATTACCATTGTGATCACCATCTCTATTTACATTATCATTATTTTCAACACTGCTTATTATTAGCATCATTTTATATTATGATTTGACTGTATTCCTTACTACCAATCCAAACACTAAAACATTTCGTCCACGAAGAATAAGCGAAGAATAAGCAAAATAAATAAGCGGCTGCCACCACACCGACAACTCCCCTTTAACTGAAGCTTTCCGGCAAGCATCGATCGCCGTCTGCAGCAGCGGTGCACCAAGTCAAAAAGCAGCGAGAACGAATCTCCTTTTAAAATTTTCCTTGTCCATCACCGCAAAGTTGATGCTGATTTGGACGAGCCCACTATCGCGAACAGGTGTGGGGGGGGGAGGGGGAGGGCACAGTCGCGTTACCTCGCGCACTAAATGTCACCGTGTCAGGGCTGCCAACTTGACATGAATTCGGAAAACAGCTGCTTCCCAGCGGTCGCGCAAACAAAGCGGGCGCCAGTGACTGCGACTAGGCAGAGCGGTCGCTTTCGCAATTTAGAATGCAGATTTATGTGTGGTGGGCGCGAAGAGCCTTGCAAAGATCACCTACCGGCTCAGTTTTCCTTTACTAGGCGATCAGGTGCATTTGCTTGACTTGAAAGGCGGCAGCGCATGTTGGCCTCAATATTGTAACGTGACGAATAATTGATTAGGAGCGGAGAGTCGGTGCAACGCCGCCAAATTATTTTTGCACGGAGTTTGGGCGGAATATTCGTTGGTCACAGCTTCAGGCAGTTTAGCTACAGCAAACTGCCTGATATAGGCGGTTTTCTGTAGCTATCAGGGCAATAGCAGGTCATAATACGAAAAATGGCGGGTAAATGACGGGAGGAGCGCTTGAAAAGAAGAAAAAAACATGGAACATCTCGCCTTCATCAACACATAGTGTATTGTCGATGCCATGTCATATCCGTTTCAGAGTTTGAAAACGTATGACGAGAATTATGATATATGAAATCATAAGCCAGCTAACGCATCAGTCAACGACATGCTAACTGCCACGCAGTGCGATCAATTTCAGAACAGCGCTGACTACAGGGTCCTGCGAGTGCAAAACAACTACAATCCAAACAAAAGAGAAGAGAACAAGAAGTAAACAAAAGAGAAGTGACAGAAAATTGTCGCGAAGTGAGCACACGTAGGATGTGCAAGCTGACTTTCGCATCGTTCGCAATGGGCACGAACTTGCGAAAGTGCCTACATTTGTAAAGTTTGCAACAAGACAACTCTACTTCACCATCAAGCATGCAGCCAACCCCAAGCTCGGATACTGCTTATAGGAATGTTTCTCTTCAACCATCCATTCCGAAAGCTTTGACGTGACCACGATGTTCGGATCCAGAAATCACACAACCAACGTTGTGCAATGAGACAAAATCCAAAGTCGAAAAACAAATTCAGATTCTCTCGTGATCTTCACCAATCCAAACAATGCATACACATGCATTTATGTTTGTCTCCAGGACGATGGATACAAGTCACGTACGTAGAACATGCGCCTTCATCGATCCTCCTAACAATAGTGCCTAGGATCGCCGGACCAATCTTAGAAAATCTCATGGGCATCTTCACGACTACAGTTTCAGGTCTTCAACTAAATAAAATTCAGCAGGCTCACTAGATGTTGGGCCATTAAAGACCGGGTGTAAGAATAAATTTGAAGATTTGAAGATTCTTGTGGTGGCCATTGTAATATGATCAAACTAGGGACAAGTGCCTCGAATTAACAGAAGGTCTCTTAATCTAAGCCACGACAGCAATATACAAGAAGGGATGAATACGTCTGAAAGTGTTTAAAATCTTCTTATTTTCAGCTTATGATATCTTAAGATTGAGCATGTGTACCTGAATGAAAAATACGGTTGGCAGGCAGGTGGGACACCTTGTGGCACCTTTTTCAGGGCGCCTGCCTTGCGGGGTGGGTGCGGGCTTTCCAATTTGGGCGTGGGACGGGTGCAGGCATTCCAAACCAAAAAGTAGCATCTTTACTAAACACTTACCATCGGGCTGATGACGTCAAAACGACCTTTAAGAACGTCGTATGAGCCTTAGCACTGCCCCCTCCCCACCCACTTGGACCCTGCCCAGCGCAGGCACGCACGCCGGACCCACGAGTCTCGACTGCGACCCACCGTGGGGAGCACGAACGCCACCGGATGATCGGGCCGGACAGCGGTTATCTGCTGCTTCAGCGGCTGCCGCTCCTTGTCCCGGCGCTGGCGGTGCCGCAGCCACAGCAGCAGCGCGACCAGCAGGCAGCAGCCGGCGGAGACTGCCACCGTCGGCAGGATTACCAGCAGCGCCACCTGCGCAGCAGAAGCGCAGATTCAGGAACTTTGATAAGTTTGGGGACGTGGTGCGTCAGGGGGGTGATATTACGTCGATGGGTAGTTTCCGTGAGTGGACGATACAGAGAACATGAAAGAATGACAGAGACGTGACGTGACCTGGCCGACGTGACCTGACCTGACGTGACTGACCTGACGTGATGCGGTTTGGCCTGACGTGACCTGGCCAAACCGCATCACCCAGGAAGCAGGCAGCCACTGCAGTACAACCTCACATAGGAATGCTCAGCTGGCGTTGCTTGTTAGCAGCCACCACCAAGGATGTTTCTTAAAAAAGTAGATCGCTTGGGCTACTCCCAAACCCAAAGATGCGTGCGAGATGAAAAATCGATAACGTTCCTGAAATGATCGAACGCTCAGCAGTAATCGCAAATAATGTTGAAACAATTGTTATGCATCGCCATCGACACAAACGAGAAGTTGCACAGCCACACGACCTCCAAAAATATTCACGCCACATCCCTGATTCGAAGAAATATGGGACGGACGAAGAAATACATGGGACGGCCAGATCGCGGTATGACGTCACTCACCTGTGCGTCGGAGTTTGCGTTGGGCGCTGCCTGTACTGTGACGTCACCCGACGTCACTGTGCAGTTGGGGCATCCGCCGGCAGCCATTGCGGCGTGGCTGATCACGCCACGGGATCACCGAAGGTCACCGAGGGCGGTCACGCGACTTCACTCGCAGCCAATCACAGGTAACTCGAGGCGGCTGGTTGTTTGACCTCAACCGAGGTCGAACAAGTGTGCGGGAGATGGCCTGGCAGCGAATATTGCGCTCGGCCTGAGGGTTCTCAAGTCCGCTCGCGTCGAACGCTACAGTTTTCAGGGATGCTGCAGAGCACGTCGCGGCCAGCGCCGCCACCGAAGACCATGCAACAAAATATGACACCGGCTTGTCGCCGAGTCGGTTGTCGAGAACTCCTGTTCAAATTATCGCCCGGCGTGTTCGAACAGCCCACCAGCAGTTCTTCCAAAGTGACTCTAGCGAGGACAAGCCTACATCGGGATCGTTCCGGGGTTGTTGCCAAGGCGACGACGGACGCTTTGTTCCTGACGGACGGCAGCTGCCAGTCGAGGGGAATGACCTGCAACACCCAGCATTGACAGTCATTAATCACGAGAGATGACACCAGGATATGCACCGGGCCGAGGGGAGAGGGACGGAGGGGGAGTGCACGAGGACAGCATACGCGTTATCAGTCCTGTGGGGTTCAAGGTTAATACGTGCTCTTCCAGGTCACGATGAACACATGAAACGGTCTATGTCGTAAATAAGGCAATACTTTCACGCCGTATGAGTACTAACTTCCGCCGCATAAGTGCTAACGTACGCCGCACAACATACAACGTACGAAACAACCAATTTCGTACGCACCAGCTTTTCTTAAGTGCTTTGCCATTCTGGCGATGTCTGCTTTTCATCATGGTCAATGAGTGATCTCTCCAATTACGTAAATATGTCCACAGTTGATGTGCTCATTGGAGTCCAGTTCACCAAGGATCACTGCCGACAGCTGCCATACCGGACAGGGAAGTGCGACGGGGAAATATCTAACACTAATTCCTTGAAATTAGCATTGGATGCCTTAGTAACTCGATTGTGTGCATGCTGGTTGCAGTTGCTGCGCGTATGGCCGTGCAGGTTTCCATCGCATAGTTTTCTTGATTTAGGCAAGATGTGCTCGAGGCTGTCTTTAAAAAAGATAACATTGTGCGCTTCCCAGCTAGTTGCCGACAGTGCTGGGCGGGAGCGGCGCTATTGTCCCAGTATGGGGGGGGGGGGGATTTTCCAGTGGCCTCATGGACAAAATGGGTTTGCCTCTCAAGGGGACCTGCCGGGCAGTGTGGTATTGGATGGGGAGAGATACCGGGACGTTTGTCTTCTCAAATCGTTACATGCGACAGATACATGCAAATAAACGTCAAAAGTGAACACCCAGAATAGAGCCGTTCTGATTATCCAGAAAAGGCCTCGTTACCCTTAAACGTGAACACCTCCCTCAGAAAAGGGCCGCATGATGCACAGATGAGCATCTTAATCCAGAGCAGGAGCGTCCGATTCATAAAGGAGGGCTTCCATCGAGCAAGGAGTCTCGTTATCCAAGAGCAGGGTACCACGATCCAATACATGAAAGAGACTTCTCGTTCCAAAAAAGGGACCTCCTTAATATGAAGGGCGTATCCTAACCCAAAATAGGGGACTGCTGGTTCGTAACGGGGGCATCCCGAGCCAGCAATAGGGCCTCCTTAACACAAAATTGGGCCTCCTGATCTAGATTATGAGGTACTATATTCATGAAGGTCGTGCCATGATCCAGAAAATGGTCTCTTCAAACTGAAAGCGATTTTCTGAGGCCGATTTTTCAAACTTCAGGTCAGTTAAAGGGAACCTTGATCTTAATTTTGGCAATCTACGGGTGACTACAGAACCTTAAGTTTCGGAAAAGGGGCACCTCAAAAAGTTGAGGGAGCAAAACAATGATGTTGCCCCCCCCCCCCCCCCACCCCCACCCCCTGCTGCGCCGCCCCTGGTGCTGCGTCGGTCAGAATGGTCGGACAGTGCTACAGAGGGTTACTTATTTGTAGAAAAATTTGTACTAATGTATTACATTTACAAATGTTTACGTGAATGTATTACATTCACGTAAACCGTGCAGTTTGTTCAACGCCTACGTCTGCTCTGGTATGTGCAATCTAACAGACATTTCCTGCAAAACGAGCAGATCCACGGTTTGCACAGGATCGTGCGTGATCAGATATATAGCTCAGGCCACACCTTGTCCATATGATGGATGTGATGAGTGACATAACAAATTGGATGCGAGTGTCCTCTCCTTTCTCTGTCTGACTTAGCTAGTCACGTGTTGCAACGCCCCCGCATTGTCGAAAGCTGGGTCCGGATTTCGCCCCATTCTTCAGCCGTTTATAGTTTAAAAATACGCATGCTTATCACAGGACAGTTTCTGCCGACATGGCGAAATTGTGACCCCAACCCAGACAGAAAATGATTAGCGAGCTGTTGACCCGGGTAGAAAACAGACTCGTAGCTTTTGCCCAGATAACTGATGGAATGCTAATCCTCAATGCGCAGTATGAGTTTGACTTCTTGGTTGTGTGCCTTCTTTTTCATTGGCAATGTTCTTGCGGAATTTTGCATTTGCAAGTCGTAAACTCAGGGCATAAAACCAGAAAATCTTTAAAACTACTTGTGATATGACACCCCAGTGGGCCGATAACATCCCAGCAGTCTCAAGAATTCTTAAAATTATGAAAGCATTGTCTGAGCTGTGGCTGAATTCGCTCCATACTTAACAGGCCATCGATGAAAACTTTGAGACTCGTCACGATTATTTCACCTGTTCACCCTTGTAGTTCCTACCACCTCCTGGTGTGCATACTCGTTTTCACTGCAGGTTTCGCTTGTTGCTCTTGGTGAACAAAAGGCCTCTCAACATTGTGTGATTCGCCACATATGTCTAAATGATGGGGAGGGGATTATGCTGAACTGGGTCCCTTGACAACGGACCACTACTTTTCGAGAGCGATTTCCAATGCTGACTACAAGTTTCCACTCATTTGCCGATTGCAGTTGCACACGCCACGATACGGGACGTGGCTGGTCACGATTTACACACTTCCATTAATTTGCTCTAACCAAAACTGTCGGGAATAATCTCACAAATATTCTCCGCAACTATCGGTTTTATTCCTGTAGACGTTCTCCGCAACCAGATGAAATTTAGAGAAAGAGGGTGAAAGCCACCATTCAGGGCATAACCCGTCCAGGTTTCAGCGGACGAAACAAATCGCGCTCACCTTCAGATGTCAGCTGGGATGAGCACCACCGGTTCCGAACCACCCCATCGAAGCGGCGACACACTGCAGCACCGAAGAGGCCCGGCGCAGAAGCAGAGAGTCACGCTCGCACCACCGGCGGCGCCCCGTCACACGCCCCGCGCCTGCGAGCCCCCCGGCCTTCTACTGTCGCCTGAGGCTGCGAGGCAGCCGGCGGCGCGGCACCGGACTGACGTGACGTCATAGTTCTGACGTCACGCCGAGACGACGCGGGTGTTCGCGGCAATGGCGGGAGGGGCGGGGTGCGGTGCGCACGTGTGGTCTCAAGGGCGGAGGTGATATTTCCGGTCAAGGGCACGACGTAGCGTGGGGCAGGGCTGAGACTTGAGTCTTCGGAATAGGTAAAACTGATGAAAAGTGGTACTCGTGATGTTTTTTGGTTGTTATTTTCTTTTGTTCAAGAAGCGTCAGCAGAATGCAAACACGCGCTCTCAAAGCAAAACACATTGTGGAGATGTTCCTCCCACATGCAAATGGAAAAAAACGCCTTACGTCGCTCCACTTGGGCCATCACCTGTGGCATGGGCGGATCCAGGGGTCCGGAGGTGTTCCCCCCCCCCGCCCCTCCTGTTCAAGCAGTAAAAGGCAGAATGATCCCCTGCGGCCTTTTTGGCATCGTCGAGCCTTTTCAGTGTCGCCACACCACGTGCCTCTGGTTTCCCAGAGACATACAGTACCGCATTCATGGCCATGCATTATCATCATGCAGTAACGCAATCGTAAAATTTGGAACAACGAATGAGTAAATGATGATGAAAACACCCCGCTGCTGTTTTGATAGCCGGGGCGGCGAACCATGGATATTGACCCTACTTATGCCAGTTTTCGTTCTTTTCAAATTCGCTGCCAGGCTAGGTCCCTGTCTAATAATGCTAACGTAAAAGGGCTTGTGATAGTCTCAACATCGTATTGCGTGATTTTGATAGTAGAACTTATAACCACTACATTTGATACGCCTGAGGGGTCGAAAAAACGAAACAGAAACGCGTAAGTTGAGTGGCTAACGTTCTCATCATCCCATCATCTCTTCATCATCATCATCTCATCTCATTAAATTTATCACTAACTTTCTCATTAAATTTACGTTTGTCGATGACTCAATGAACGTGTAATCCTTTCCCCGTACCACAGCAATCCATAACAACAAAACTGACACATGACAACGAGCGTTGCTTCATCCCAGCTAATAATCACCCGCCGAATGCATGCGCATTTCTGGTTTCTCGTCACGTCACACGTCACGTCACACGTCACATCACCGCCACGTCACATGTCACGTCACATAGCGTAGACCGCGGCATCCTGTCACTCCCCTGCCTCCTCTGAGCTGTCAAACGCGCTTGTCCGCCGGGGGCGGCGCGTGGGTGGCAAACACGTGAACTTGAGCCAGCATTGCAAGCCAACCAATTTATTTACGTTACATGTGGCGGGAAGTCGTCGTAAATCACGCGCAGGAGTACCGTCACATGCAGAAATATAGGGAGGATTCCGCGGTGGAAAGGGGTACACGGCTCCAAACGTTTGGCCGAAAAAACTAAGCCGTGAGGAAAGCACGCTGAAACTTCTTGCTTGAAAAACAACCACTAATTTTACGCGTTCTTTTATTATTTTCTCAACGAAACTTACTCATACGTACACCAATGCACTGGAAATGCGATAAGGGGAGGGAGATAAGGGAAATAAGAGTGACACGCTCCGCTAACAGTTTTCCCGCTTTTGTTTATTTTTATCAGATGTTTCGCAATCGCACGCCGCGTGTTAAAACGTCAGGCTGTCTTTGCCACCACGGTAGTGAGAAGTGAGAAGTGAGAAGGCTGAGGCTCGCCAGAGCTACGTTGTCATTAGAACATTGCCGAGTCAAAATGTAGCTCGGCTTATGTTGTGAAATATTTTGGCACGCTGCTTGTTAAAGTAGCAGCACTCACCACTTGTGACTTTGACAGTAAAATATTATTTGGCAGCGTCACTAGCGTACTTGGAGTACCTTTTCTTGGATGAGAATGCATTTGCCTTCATTCTTTGTACAACGTAATTGTTGCTATATAAAGCCGTCACGTTCACGAAACTATCCTCAACAAGTAGATATGAAAAATATATGATTTTATGGAACTGATGGGGTAAGTACGTAGTGCAACCAGTGTGTACTCATTTAAGGTCCGCCAGATCGAGACGTTCCGCGGAATTGCGTGCCTGTGACAAATGAATCCTGCACCAACTCACGCATCTTTAAAGTCGGAGAGACTTGTTCCAGCATGGATCTGTGCAGTACATATGTTTAAGTTCTGTAGCCGTCTGCTTCTACCATCTGGTATCTGGAGTTCGGACGGAACGGATGCATTTCCTTTTTACGTTGATGCTCAACTAAATTGCAAACAAACTTATGTTTTGTGTTAAGTGACTCGAAATGACTCCTCGCACCAGGCGCACGACAAATTGTACCATTGCGTAATATTCGGTACACGGCGTGTACGTGTACCGGATCTAGCTGACTTTTCGAAGCCATGGCGTGGCGCCTTCGCCGTTCAGGTGATGGACGGTAGTTTAACATCTTTTGAAATTCGGCCCATCGATATTCACAAAGGTCCGAGTAATTACCGTTATATTGCCTCGACCACAACGAAAAAGTTGCGTTTCCACGATCACGGGCTTCGAGTCTTGTCCAAACCAGCAACGCGGGTACACCTGCACTGGTTTGCCTGCCTAAATTTATTGGTTATACACGTAGCGCAGCTGGTAGTGAAATAGGCCAAGGACAAAAATGCTGAGCAATAAACTGACGAAACATAACAGTTACTTTTTAAACGATAGAGGTAATCGGGATATTATAAGTTAGATCTAAGCCTTTCGGATAATAAAAGGCGTAGTGTGAATACATCTATTGTGACATCTGGTGGCGGAAGGAATTTTAAAGCGGGTACGGACAAAAGAACCGACAACAAAAGCATAAGAGTAACAGTAATAAGCAAAGCAGGAAGCACAGATTGATGATATGTGCCTTTATGCATGCTTGTCTGCAGAAACACATGCCTGCTCGCCGCATGCACGTATGCACGTTCGCACGTACGCACGCATGCAAGTTCGCACGTACGCACGCATTCACGTTCGCACGTACGCACGCATGCACGTTCGCACGTACGCACGCATTCACGTTCGCACGTACGCACGCATGCACGTTCGCACGTACGCACGCATGCACGTTCGCACGTACGCACGCACTCACGTTCGCACGCACGCACGCATTCACGTTCGCACGTACGCACGCATGCACGTTCGCACGTACGCACGCATTCACATCCACCCGAGTGTGATGTGCAGAAATATACTTCGTCGCAGTACGTGAATTGCCAGAAGTGAAAATAGAGATGCATGCGGAAATGGGGCGACAAAAGGGAACCGCTTAGTCATTGCCGTTGCAGGAGTGTTGCCCACTGCAACGTGCAGACGCTACACGCGGCGCAAGTGTTCGGAACACCGGCTGGGATTGCGGAACGGCGACTGAATAGAGACCGTACGTGCCAGACACGCTGTTGTATTGTTTGCTTTGCGAAAAAGGAACTGGGATTACATACAGTGAGGTGTATGTAACACAATATTCGTGTTTTCAAAATCTTGCCATGGACCATCATTCTCGCAGCTTCATTTGCTATCCCGAAGAAAACAATCACAGGCAGTCACGCTGAAAAATAAAACGCTGTGACAAAGATAATTTTGTCTATGAACTTTCAGTTAGCGGCCACTGGCTTATTGGGCAATTTTACCCCCGGCCCATCATGCTGACACTGACTAGGATAGTAAAAAAGATTCTTGTCCATTGTGCTCGATATTGCGAGCATCTAACTCCATTTTCAGCAGATCAAAGGAAACCATGTTGAAATCATGCTCGTAACGGTGAATCGATGTCACGCCGATCGACAGTCGATACAAAACCTTTTACATAATCCTGGCATCCCTGGCTCCTTCTTATGAGTTCGCTGATAGGTCGAATTCCGTCGATGCGACCAAGCTCCTAAATTTAACAATCACAAGCTGTTATATCCACCGAGAAACCCTTTTTCGACTGGTAAGCCGACCCAAGTCGTTTCAAAAACCGGTCGCTGACGAAGGCGTTGACCGCAGAAAAAAAATTGCCAAAGGAAGTCAACGGCAGACCTTTCACGCAGTTTCTCCATTCCCCACTGCACGGTGAGCAGTTTTCTCAGCGCTTGCCTCGCTGGAGCGGATCTGGGTGGTGACGACTTGAGCTCTACCTCACGTTACAGCGCCCCGCCACCTCAAGAGGCACGTGGCGGCTGAGATGACCTTTGACACCAACCGCACGCGTGGGGCCCAGCATCATAAATTTTATGAGCATCCCGGGGGTGATAAGCAAATGGCAACACCTGCGTATCAGCTGGGCAAACTGGCGGAGAAGTGACGCAGCTGGGTTCACAATGTCGCCAGGTCAGCGTTTCGTAGTGACAACGGCTGTAACGCGGCAACTTCGGTTGGCAAATGTCAGGTCTAAGAGACATGTTTTGGGCTTGGGTTTGAAGTAAATGATCCAGCTGTGTGTGTGATGTTCTGAACTGACGTCACTAGGCGATAGCGCACAGAGAGATTAGCATCTATATTCCCTACCAACCCTTATTCGCCCCTACTCTGGATGCCACTATTCTGTAGTTCTTGAGCTTAAGGGAGGAATAAATGCAAGACATATTTCTTAGGAATGCATTGTTGGTGCCTAATGACAAAACAGACACTATAAGCGACGATGAGGCAAGAGAAACGACGAATGGTATCACGCTGGTCAGGCGTGCGGTAGGGGGTTGTATTTTGCAGTGGAACTAATTGCACTGCACGTATTTCAATTCTTGGTGACTTTCTCATTTCTTTTGTCGCATTTTTTTGCAATGAAGTGTTCTTGATGTCGCTGGCGGCCAGCTTAGCAAAATATTTTAAGAATTTTAAAAGTATTTTAGACAATTGATAATGCCTCCACTGATAACTGTCAGCTAAGTTCCCTTTCAAGGCTTTGCGTTTCCAAAGTCTCAAACGCTCAAACAAGATTAACCTACGTCAGCTAAGGTCATTACACTCAGTTACAAGGTGACATTTCACCTCGAATCCCTTCTCACCGCCTTGGAGGTCGTCACGTGTTAAAAGCCTGTGTCTGTAGAAATATCCGTCACATCGTAATGATTTAACAACGCATTTCGATTTGAATTGGTCATTGTGGGACCGTTTACCATTTGCTACAAATGTATCTTAACCGCAGTCATCTGTCCAAATGTACTGACCATAGCTTGGAAAGGTCAGACTACATTTTGTAGGAAGCCGTTGTATAGAACGGGGGTGAGTGGGAGTTCCTTGGAATAATTCTGCAAAAATTTTCACTCCAAAAGGCAATACTCATATCTTAAGGACAATTTTGGTACAGCTTAATTGCCTGCTCAAAGTGGATGAAAACTATCTAGATGATATATATTCTTCGTACCGACCATTCTCGGACAACGAAAATGACATCACGGAATGAAGCTCATGTTATTTCGCCGTTGCATGGTTGCTATGTCATACATCTTCGGCCAAGTGTGTGTGGTGTATGGCAGTGAATGTGGTATCATCGCCTTCCCGTCAGCACTTCCATGGTAACGTTTCCTGCACGGTTGGCTGTGAGCTTAGACATGATAAGGACGCAGCTCAATCTCCCCCCCCCCCCTATTCATTCCTCCCCACGGAGACCCTTGTATTTTTCATTCCGGTGAATCCTCTCTCCCCCCCCCCCCCCCCCCCGGTTGGAAACGCTTGCTCGAGACCACTACACAAGAATAAGATGAAGCTCACGGAGCAAAATGAAATAATATATGTTATAACATAATGTTATATATAAATAACAAAAATGTTATAACAGCGATGGCCAGGAGGCGGGGTTCCAGTGTTTCCTTCGTGCACACTTAACAAGGCTATAAATCGTTGACTGGAATGTATGACGGACTTAAACACCACCGTCAGGAAAAACACTTGATCCTCAAGCAGCAAATTGGACGGCCCTTGTGATAACTTCGAAAAATAGACTTGCTGGGGCCCACCAACGCCACCTTACCTAATATCTACTCACGTCTTTGTAAGATATTGTTGTTTTCAATGAATATATAGGCCATGCAGTATCATTCAAAAAATACGCTGTCTACGGTATGGTCACAACAGAGCACATACTGCTGTAATTTTCACCGCAATGGAGTAGCGCACGTCATTTTAGCAGGTGACCAATCTGCAGGTCGGTGGACAAAGCCGCTTCATCGTTACGAAGCGTGGTATATAAGTCGACAGGTGCCGCCGTTTGGTTTCGAAGCGTGCTGCTTTTTATGTGTCGCAGCCTGCCTCAACTAATTTTATTTCCCTGAAGGGAAACACCATCTATCAAGCGGATGGATTAACGCCGGAATGCTATTGATATCTCTTCTTGGTAGATGGCGGCGCTGCATTTCACTGAGCTTTAGGTGGCGCTAGTAGACGTTTCTCCATCAGGCCGGGGCGCCACATTCACTCCTAAATCACTTAGAATTGTGACATGGAATTTTCACCACGACCGGTTTCATGTCAGTGATTTTACGTAAGATAAGTTGATAAGTTATTTTGACATGCTTTCAAGCATCCAAAATAACTGAATTTGGACTAGTAGTATGGGCATACCAATGCATGTCTCGATGGCTTCATCTTCTAGATCTCAAGTTCCGCCTCCAGGTGGTTGAGCAAGCTGTATCACGCAGCGAGCCGACTTGAAAGCATGACATTGGGTATTCAGTAGGCTTATGAGATGGATAGCGTTGGCTGTTTTCTATTTTTACACCGTCTATCGTGCATCGCTAACAAGCGCACGTAGCGTCAGGCACTTGCTAGTACGTGGCATGTCTTTGCCGTCTTTCAGGCATCAACGTTTATCGTTGCGACGTAGCTACATTGAATTTATGTATTTTAAAAGATGCATTTAACATGGAAAAACATGAAATTAAATTAATTGCATTAAACATAGAAGCCAACGATAAAATGACTTGCCCCCGTCCATGCCGCTTGCTAGTGTTTTCGTTTTTGGAAGTAGGGTGGTGGGTAGTTGCCGGAATATCAGCGATCGTTTTCATGCTTTAGGTACTCGAGTAAACTACTCTAATGATGTACGCAGACCACAGTTGCTTCACCAACAACAACTGTGGTCTACTCTAATGATATAGGTAGATCACAGTTGCTTGATAGACCATTTTTTTGTTCCAGTTTGTTGCAGACCAGTTTGGCACTCTACGCGCAGATAGTGCTGATTTTAAAGTAACCAAGTTTCCAACCATGGCTCCGGGACCACGTGACCACGTGACCATGGCAACCACGTGACCATGTGACCATGGCAACCACATGACCACGTGACCATGGCAACCACGTGAGTTCCGGAGTTTGGAGTGCCATTGCGGACGACATAAATCATAAACATAAGATATAATAGATATAACCTTAAGGTCATGGTCAAACGAGAAGGTCAACACGAGGGTACGGTATTAGCAAAACGCTTAAATGCTTTGAACGCGTGGTGAATCACCAGTCGATGGACAACTTTGCATTGAACATTGCAACATTTGCATGATTGATTAATTTGATTGCGGAACATTTGCATGAGTTTATAATTTTGCGGGGATCGGAGTGAAGGTAAGGCTTGATGCGGAGCATCACTTTGTACAGACATCGGTACAGCACAAACCGATTCCCATCTGAGGATAAATGCTCTTATGATTGTCCAGGCATTTTAGTATGATATTTGCTCTATGAAACAGTAATTTGGTCATGGACCCTCAGTTATCGTGTTAAATTTATGTTTGAATCCGACTGAAATACCATAATTTCGGAACAAAATGCTAAGTTTAGCACAGTCTGGTTGTGGGCCATCATTCCACAGTTTCAGCGCGACGAAATGGCAGTTTGCTATTTTTAGATGATCATTCATAGCACACCACATCCATTATAGCAAAACGACACCCGAACTACACCGATAAGCACAGATACGCATGAACGTAATGGTACCTTTTCATGTAGGTGTATTTTTCAAACAAGGTTGAGTGTCGGTGTCGATGCTGATTAACTTTTTTGTTAATGTGTCTAACCTAGTGGAGGAGAGTGACTGGAGACGTCAAGCAAGTGAGAGAAAGACAGAGAGAGAGAGAGAGAGAGAGAGAGAGAGAGAGAGAGAGAGAGAGAGGAGAGAGAGAGAGAGAGAGAGAGAGAGAGAGAGAGAGAGAGAGAGAGAGAGAGAGAGAGAGAGAGAGAGAGAGAGAGAGAGAGAGAGAGAGAGAGAGAGAGAGAGAGAGAGAGAGAGAGAGAGAGAGAGAAGAGAGAGAGAGAGAGAGAGAGAGAGAGAGAGAGAGAGAGAGAGAGAGAGAGTGGGGATAGAGGATCAGAGAGAAAGAGAGCGTGAGAAATAGCGGGAGCGAGCGTGTAAGAGATAGGGGGAGAGAAGCGTGAGAGTGAGAGAGCGGGGCCCATACCGAGATCCGCGTAACACCAGCACACTGAAAACGGACTCGTACATTCCTGGCGCGGTGCAGCCATTGCGTCGCGTGCCGCGCGCGCCGCCGCGCCACATTCGTCTCGTGCGGCTGCATTAGTCTGCGGCTGCCCACTTTTAGCGGCGATAAGTCATACCGCCCCTTCCCCTCCCCTTGGCGTGGCGCCGAGTCACCACAGGGCGGAAGGCCGTGGCAGTACCTGCAGGCTGTGGAGGTGGGGCTCTCCAAGATTTGGCGGGGAACGAGACTGACCCGTCGCTGGGAGCACTGGAGTCCGTCGGCTGGAGCACTGGAGTCCGTCGGGTGGAGCACTGGAGCCCGTCGACAGGAGCACTGGGGTCCATCAACTGGGGCACTGGAGTCTGTCGTCTCGAGCACTGGAGTCCGTCGGGTGGAACACTTGAGTCCGTGGGGTGGAGCGCTGGAGCCCGTCGGCTGGAGCACTGGAGTCCGCCGACTGGAGCACTGGAGCCCGTCGGGTGGAGCACTGCAGTCCGTCGGGTGGAGCACTAGAATCCGTCGACGCCATTCCAGTCCGGCGGTGCCCGCTCGTCACACGATGCTAGCTGCCCTTTTGAGCGCGTCAGTCATTCATCGCGTCACGCGTCATCCGATTCCCTGGCGTGTTACAGACGAGAAGACATCGGAGGCAGATTTGGGTGGATCTGGGTAACTTTGGGTGGATTTGGGTGTTATTTCCGAATGCCACAAGAGTGTGAGCTGACTATTGAATTGAATACAAATGCTCATGCTGCTGCCCGTTTACTGCAGGCTACGAGTGTACTGCTTAAAGGAGAATGACAGTGGGTTGCTTGCCTATACGGGCAGTGTGATGATATATGTATATGTCCAGCATTTTTTTTTTAATAGCTGCATTCAGCGCCGCAGGCAGGGGGAGCAAGGGGCACGTGACCCCCCTTAGATCAGGCCCCTCGGGACCGACGAGTTAGGGCTTACCGAAGGTCGTATTAGGGTTCATGGCCCCGCAGGCGGGACCCTTCAATCAGTACAGTCAGACGGCCATTTGCGCCGATTGGGGACCCCCTGAGTCGATGAGAGCTCTGTGCCGGTAAGGTACCACCGGTACCGAACAACCGGCTCCTTGTTATCCCGGGCCTGGGGGCTTATTCCCCAGGCATGACAAGGCTAGGCCATGCGGTTTAACTCGGTCGGGGCCTCTGAGTCAATGAAGGGCCTCTGTGTCGATCAGGGGGCCCACAGTGCCTAACTGATGGTATTGCGATGTCACGGGTCGACCAGGGGCAGCATTCAAGGGTCTCGAAGAGGGACCCGATGGGACTTCTGGACCGACGATCAAGAGCCCCATTGGATGGCTCAAGGGCACGAAGGGTCCGAAGGGCAAGCTGTAGGTCTTATTAGGGATTTCGGTCTGTAGGGACGTGACCTGAAATGTTAGTCAGTGGGCTTTATGCACTGGCTGAGAACCCCTGGGCCATTGCAGGTCTCTTTTTCAGCAAAGAGACTACCTTTGCGCGCCCCCAAATGTTTGTAATCGATTGGTAACACTGTCAGGGAGAAGGGAGAACGCGCAACACGTTATGTGGACATTGGGTCAAAAATTTCAGACATGATGCTCACATCGCATTTATATCGGAACATAGCTTTTGGAGCTTTGTGCTTGCTTGCACCCGTCCTGCAATATAATACTAATCTAAGGCTCATCATTGCTAAGAACCAGCTGAGATCGTGATCAGGAAAATGTGAACTTCCTGTCAACCGAGCTCCCCGGAATATTAAACCTTAGAACAGAGTTGTGTACCCGCCAGTACACACAGAGCAAAAAGTTAAAATGACTGGAATGCTGCCTTTAGACACATGCTAGGCACTCAGCGGAATGCGTCGTTGCGTCACCGAAGCGACAACTTCCGTGAGTCTCAACGTCGCTTTAGTGCGCCGAACTTTGAATGCTCATGTCCGCCTCGAGCACCGTTCCCATTCTCACCCTCCTCCCTCGTCCCGAATCGCCTTTTCTCCACCGACGAATGCCGAGCAGTCTCAGCGTCTTCCTATTCTTATCTGCCGCCGGCGGGCAGGTTCGCATCAAGTGGCGGCAGCTTGGCTTTGTCTGCGGCGCGCGACAGCGCCGGAGCCGGAGCCGAACAATGGCGAGACAATGCACGCCTCGCCGCAGAACAGAGGCGGATGAGAGATACGGGAAGAGGCCAACTCGGCGGAATTTCTGAAGTCTGGAACGTGTCCCGCGAACTTTCAGATGTTTTAGATAAACTCGCATTGCCAGGCTTTGAAACGGAGGGGCCCGAGAAGGAAAAAAATGATCACAGAGCCGTGCCTTTTAATGGTGTATTAGGCAAGACATAACAGGTGGTGGACAGCATTGACCCATGTCAGCGCATTTGCAGTGCGTGTTTCACTATTCAGACGAGGGCTAAATCTGATCAACATCGTTGGATGCTATTCAAGCTGCCAGAAACGCTCCAAGCATCACTCTGGCAGTGTGTACCCTGGGGTCAACCTCGTATCTGATGAATCTAGAGGGCTTTCTCGGGGACGTTACTGGAAATGACGTTTATTTATCATGAAACGGAACACGGACAGCAATCAGGAACGTAGCCAGGAGGGGCACGTATGCCGTGCCCCCCCCCCCCCCCCACCCCGTGCTTCCTGTTGCCAAGTTGTCCACGTCAGATATTATGTGATTTCGTAAGAATGCAGAAATTGATAAAACCGGTGTTCGAAAATAATTTTTAAAGAGAAGATGTGTCACACAAAGAAAAAACCGGAAACCGTTGGAAACACGAATGCGTTACTGCGGCCACAATCCCCATTGATTTCACAGGGTGGCCTCACAAGAATGTCCAAGGTTGTAACTTCTAAACCGTCGTTTTGACTGGACGCAAACCTTAACGGATTCCACTTTAAAATAGCCCAACACACACAATTTTGTCGGGATATAAGATGTGATGATAGGCTGACACCATCGGTGAGTATTTCATCATCATAGGATAACAATGGAAGATGCAGAAAAAAACAAAGCATGCATATAAGTTTTTATCAGTTGCGAATGATCTGTCTATGCGTCCCTAACTCTAAGAATGTGCTTTGTGGCGTACAAAAAAATGAAAGTTGCCCCTCCCGTCGGTGAAAAAAGTTCTCGCTACGTGTCGGCTGGCATATTACAAAGTGCGACATCTCCCCTCCCCTCCCCCCCCCCCTGGGGAGAATTTTGCCTACGTGCATGGCAACAGCATGCTGTTAATGGAATCAGTACAGCCTGTCGTCCATACGAGCCGACATTATAGCATGTTCAGTAACAACACCGAATAACTGACGCACTTCTCACCGCATCAACATCGATGGCAGCCCTCTCACAGTTCACTCTCACTTCTTGAGTTTTGTATTAGCAGGGGTGACCGGAAAAAACTACGCATCACATTAATTCGTAAGACATTTCGTTCTATGAATTGCGTCGTACGCAAGCTTTGATATCGCGGGTCTGCGTGCAAATCTTCAACGGCAAATTTTCCTAATCCAATTTTCTTGTCGCAAATTCTCCTAGACAAATATTGACGGCCCTTAAAACTCCGTGCCCGCAAAACTTACCACAAACAATTATTCACATAGCATTTCTACGTACACGCATTCCTTCACACCACATGCTGCCACACACGTGTCTCTTCGAGTCATACTTTTTCGTACGCGCCATTCTTTGAATCGCATTTCTTCGAGCACACTTTTCTTTCCATCGTATGTTTCGCGTACGCAGTCCTTCGCGTGAAATATTTGGTACTGGGCGGAAAAGCGTTGGCATTTCCTCGTCCTTCCCTCGGCTGTCTTGTTGATCTTTCCCGTTTGATATCTTGTTATTGGTACCCTTTTCGTTTTTACTCCTCCTTAACCATGATCGTCCCTGACCTAGGAGCATCCTGCTGTCACCGCACTGTGTTTGTTACTTTATATCCACGCGTTATGAACCACACGGCGCTGTTAAATCAGAATAACTCTCACCTGGTGCCTGTTCTCCGCAACTACTGCAGGAAGGGGCAGAGGACAGGCACCAGGCACAGCTTAACAGGTAAATTGCCGAGCATTCGAGCCACGGTCGTCACAAACATTTCATTTCGAATCTCAGAAGCCGCAAGTTCTAAACGTCATAAGCCATCTCTCAAAATACGTAGGAGACAGCAATTCTTTGTCCTATGGGAAACCCTAAAAAAGATTCTGTCAGTTCTTTTTGGGTCAAGCTACGTACTCCAGACCATAGTCATTAGCATCCTGAATCCGGCTGTTTTGGTCAATTAGTGTTGCTCCGGTTTCCGTATGGTTCTGACCCCTTTGTCTCCAAAGTGCTACTAGCTTTCACAAAAGACGCCCACGTCTCGCCTTAGATCCTCAGGAAAGATATTCACCGACTCGCACACGTCGCCCATTTCTCTGCATCTTTTCCGAAGAGTCTTCCCTGAGTTAAGGTAGAGGCGCAAACCCCATGAACCGTTCAAACGTCAACGTGAAACGTCATTGAATCGGCCCCCGGCTCCTGGTCTCATAAAATGTCCGCAACATTCAGGGAAGCCGTGATTCGTACATGGGGTCGTCTATATGCAACTGTTATGTCTGCTGCATCTCCAAAGTCAGAGTAAAAGCATTCAGCTGTTTAAATACCGTACCCGAAATGCCAGGTTTACCTGTCATACGTGACAACAGCCATCAGCGTGTCAGACAGCGACAAGAGCATGTCTTTGCCACGGATTGAAAAAAACCATGGAAGCACTTGTTTTCCCTAAAAGCCATTAACTTGTATGTTGGAAAACATCTCCAAACGTTTTTTGTTTATAACTTTGGGATTCCAGTTTCAGGCAATCATTTCCAGCAGCCGATGCTTCCTTTACCCAAGGAGATGGCAATTCACCTCAAGCATGAATATCTCCACAGGTTTTCTGAAGCATTTTAACATGTTCCAAAACAATCGTGCAGTAAGCATGTGTGCGAACGGTCGCTCCATCCCCGCGGATTCGATGCCGCAGCCTGCCGCGCGCTTCCCGGCGCGTGGAGCTAAGACTTGGGCCCTCACACCAGGGACACTCCCACTCGCACCCCGCGGCCGTTTGTCATACGGAGACGTCAGCAGCAGGCCGGCTCCTCCCCTCCTGTGACAAATGACAGCACTCGACGACGGAGTAAAAACGCACTCGGGCCGGCGCGGCGGGATTGGCGCCGTCGCGTCAAAAGCGACGCGACGGAACTGTCGACCACTGCTCTGCCGAGGACCCTCACTGCGGATGGAGGGATCCCAGAGTGTATGGCTCAGGTGGTGCGTGAGCTTGGTGGGTGTGGCGCGGGCTGTGAAATCGGAAAAGAGGGGTGTAACGGCCGAGTGGTCAGCGTGTTCGGTTTCAACCCGGAGGCCCGGGTTCGAATCCCAGCTGCACCAGGACTCCCGGGCGCTTAGATGGCCTCCACAGTCGCTGGCGCTCTTTAACAGGGTGCATGCCAGCGTGCTTCGCGTTCCCTCAGGACACAACTTGGAAAGGATGCACGCATGTCATGTCGCACGTGTATAAAGGGGTGGGTATATCAATGCGCAAGTTTTGCACAAGTCACAGGGTCTATACAAATTTGAGCGGTGCGCGTACCTCGTGACGCCCGACACACGCGTGATGCACATCCAGAATAAATTGGGACTCAGGTGTAATTTGCGCAGAGACTGAGCAATGCTCGAACATTCGGATACCTGCAGGGTAAGTTTTGCATATGTGACTAATCCAAGCATTACTCATGACGGACACCGAAAATTACAAATTCAAAGTTTGAGATAAAGCAAAACAGACAAAAGAGGAAAATATTTGTCTGGAGATAGAACAACTGTTCAATAAATTTGGAACAAAAACCTGTTTCTGGCCAGGATACTTATAAACACCGGGATTAGGGGCGGATAAAGCGCAGTTCAGTTTTGGGGCGGGACAAGCTCAGATCTCCAACTGTCGTACACTTGGCGATACACTGGAGGAGGCTCTTATCGACGGCACGTGTACCGGAAAAAGAACAGCCACCAACTTCCTTGAAACTTCACACAGCGTCGTGGTGTTGCGTAGAAAAACTAATCCATCGTAGAATTCCATCTTTCAATGTGTTCATGCTATTTTAGGGACAGTTTCTTCGTTACTATCTCAGTGTTATTATGCCGGCAGTTATCTGCCTTCAATTTTCTAGAAGATGCTGGTTAAGCAACGATATCAAGTAAACATTGGTGATATTGAGCATTGATGATGTAATCAATAGTTTCTTCATAAAGTCGTATAACCAGCACATCCCGGTTTATTTAAGGTCGATAAATGTCAGCAAAAGAACTCTGAACTCATGATGCGAGAAACCAAGAGCTCAACGCCTCTCTTGCTTGAATCTCCATTGCTATATGTACACTTTTTCTATACTCCACTGTATCGTCATTAGCATCCGGTGGCGAAAACCAAGGGTTGACGGTACCCCCAGCTTCACATAACCCTAATCTGGGACAATGCGATGCTTCCGCAAGCCTCACGCATTGTTGGCGTTGACAACTAAGTATTGCAGTTCTTGGTGCCTGCCACTCCCTCCCCACCCCCCCCCCCCCCTGCCTATATTTTGGGAAGCTACTACTTTCATGCCTGCACTGGTCATAGAAGCTTACCGAGGGAGTTCGGCGTACGCATTGTATAAATGCAATGCGTATGTAAATGCGCTGATCCAAGAAAACTTATAATACCTAATTCTGATAATTGGAAAATGGCGCACCCTTCCCGGAAATGTAAGCTGGTCAGTGCATTATCAGGGAATATCATTCACATAGATAATACAGTACCATTAGCCTTATTTCTCGGGAAAAACAGGAGAATGAAGATTTAGTTTGCACTCCTGCTTTTGTCTCCATAAAGACATGTTGCTGAAATATCAATCAAACTATATCTCCATTCTCCTGGTTTTCCGAGGAACAAGGCTAATACTACTGTCTTCCCCGAAATGCGCCAACAACCAGATCAATTCTCAGACTTCGTCCACTTTCTTCCCAAATCCGGGGTGGAGTCTCCTCCCCCGCCCCCCCCCCCTCCCCAACTGAGCAAGAAACTACATATCCGGCAGTTCCATCGTATCCTACACTAAGGACCCGGTATTGAACGCAGCCAACTGAAGCTTCGCGTTTCGGGTCACGTGACCTCGCTACACTGAGGGTAATGCGTTGATTGGCTGTCCACTGGTGTGCCGATCTCAGTCGTTGCGTGTTTGCACCAAAGCTGATCGGCGGGTGAATGTTTTGATAGGGGTGACTCGCACCAACTGCCGAATAAAACTGCGGGTTAGTTATGAGCCTCTATGAATTTTAACAAAAATCCTTGATTAATCTGATTAACTCGCGTCATTCAGGCCACACCTTAACGAAAAAGTTCGCTTAAGCCTTTGTTTTCCTCAAACTTATCTTATGCATATTAAGTGTGTTCGCGTGCTGCCTGGGTAACTTTTACCATCAGGATTCAAACAGAGCAATCTTAAAGATCTCAGAGGCTCATGAAGCATTGTTTGCCGAGGAATCATACGAACTCAAGTCTAAGCTTCATGACTAACTATGCAAAACCATGTGGCCGAACATCGCCATTCATACACCACTTTGCGCTGACTTCTTATACCCATTCACGTCATGCGCTGACTTCTTATACCCATTCACTTCATATTACATCAGCTATTCCGTCTGTCAAATTCAGGAATGTAAAACCTTGACTGAAAACAATAGTGTGGCGCCATTTCGGGTGTGATGAGACATTCGACATGCTGAGCGTATCATAGCATGGCAGAGCCGTTTGCCACAAGCGTGGTGTGGTGCAAAATGCGACACACTTACGGTGGTGCAAAATGCCACAAACGCACGGTGGTGCAAAATGCCACAAACATACGGTGGGGCAAAATGTCACAAACGTACGGTGGTGCAAAATTGCATTGGCGCGAACAACGGTCAAATCATGCCCTGTTCTCCAAAAACTAATCAAGACCAATTAAAGTCCTAATAATCCTGTCCTGATTAAAAATTAAAGCCCAAAAATTGCCTGAAGACCAAAAAAATGAAACCCTGTCCTGTTCTCCCAAAAACGTGCAATACCAATTAAAGAGATGGTCCGGACAACTCACCAGATATTCATGTTCATGAGCTACTGCAACGCGATTACCACGACGCGCTTCAGGAAGCATGACTTCTGGATGCGTGTCCGCGCCGTTTGCAACGTATTGATCTCGTCCCCAACAGCAATATGACTGGTGCGTCAGTTCCATTTTCCGATATTGCTGCATATATGAAAACCTTAGTGGCTGTTTCCGCCTTTGCAGCGTCAAATCCACACCCTTTTTATCTGCAGTTTTCCACAATATCCTTAATGTGCCAGATATTCTGATATTGCCAATATATGTTGTGGAGCGGCAAACAGAACCGGCTGCTCCGTTTATTGCCACCATAAACAGGGCTCAATGCTGCAAGTATCGCCACTGCAGCTTTAAAAGCATGGGACGGCGTGATATCGCGGCAATAAATTTCGTCTCAATAAAATCGCACCCTGGCATACTCCTTTTTCTGGTGGTTAGACAGTACAGGCAAAGCGAAGTTGGGGAGATCTTGTCGTGTTTTTCGGTATTTTCGTGGGGTTTACTGGAGTGGCCATTGAGAAAGGCTCTGCTGCCGCCTGGCTCGTCATAACTACCGGCTGTTGGACTTTGTTCTGACTGCAGAATAAGATAAGCCGACAGAGAGGCCAACAGCTGGGCGAGAGACACCAGTAAGGCACCACTTGATGTGGGACGAGGGACTTTTGGTGTGGGACGGCAGGCATAAGGCAGGTATTTGGTAAAAGACATGCATTTGGAGCTGGACGAGTGTGCCGAAGACGGGCTAAAACTTAGCCGTCTCCCCATGCCCACTGAATAAATGTACATTCCTGTAAAAAATATAGCTTTGGCCATAACGATAACGCAGATCAAAATCGAGTGAAATACGAAATGCGAGGAATCGTGGAAAATAGAAACTGGACATGGAATCTGGACCGAACATGGGCATGGAATCGTTCGAAAAATTGATGCCTGGAATGGACCGCATGCAGCCATACTGCAAAACCTCATTATCGACCGCGACCTATCAAGCCCATATTTCCAACCGAGGTTAGTGCCAGCTGTGAACGTCTACAGCCAACCCTTCCAACAGGTCGCCTTGGGCGTGCATGACAGCGGCCTGACGCCAAAACAACAACGGGGAAGAAGGAGGCCGAAGGGCGGGGGTGCGCGTGACGTGACTGCAATTAGCGGCTGATTACGCTTCCACCAACACCAGGAATTGGCTCCGAATTAATCAGGCGGCTGCGCTGTGACACGTCACACCGCGTCACGCGGCGTCACACCACGTGCCACCGTGGAGCACGCACCTACAGGGCAGGGGCGTGATTGGATGGGGTGGACCATTGTTTTTTGGTCGGTCAAGGCGGCTCGGTAAGCGGTAGGAAACGACCAAACGCAGCGCCCAAGCTGATCCGGAGAAGGCTTTCGTTTCGGGAAGCACCTTCAGCAGGATGACAGAAGCATCGATTTTCTGAGTGAGGATATATGGCGGCGGACGGGGTCAAAGGGTTCACATTGGTCGCTTGAATTGCAAGATTCCTGACAGGGAATATTCAGATATCAAAAGATTACGTACTGGCTGGCTCTATCTTTGATGACGACAACGTCAGAGCCGTTGGTCCGATTCTCCACATGCTCGCGGTTTTCATATGACCCATGAGAGCTTCTGCCATCCGTCACAATTCTCTAAAAACTCGATTTTTCGCGCGGAAAGACTAGCCGAAGACGTGTCAGTCTCAAAAGACAGTTGTCTTCAAGCGTGATAGGTACCACAATACCAATATATAATGTAAAAAATGATACAATAAAATAAAGATAATGATAAGATGATGAGCATAAAATATATAATATGATAAAGAATGATAAAAAACAAGCACATTAAAAATAATGATAGGTACCACCTCATGCCTCAATTGGATAATGTCCTGCCCGCTGCAAACAGAAATCGTTGAAAGCAAAAATAAAATCATTTTAAGTTTACTTCCCCTTGAAATGTTCTCAGCTCACTTGGATGGCATAAAGCCAGGCAGAGGTTACTATTATTACCACCGTCATAAGACCTCATACCGGAGATGCTCGTCATAATACGGACGTTCATACCGGAGATGCTCGAAACAAACATCCGTTCGCAAATGCTCATAACAATGTTCATAAACGCGTGTGTGCGTATCGCGAATGGTAATTTATGAAAGACGCTCGTAACTGAAGATATCTGTTAATGCAAGTACTCAGACCATTATTGCTTGTAAACGCTCATGCACATATCAAAATCGGTTGTCACACTACTAAGCTTCATTGCATCGCAGCTACCGCTCAACGCTAATAACCACATCTATTATTAATATATCATATGACCTTGTACGTAGATCTACATGTCGCAAATGCTCGTAAACCCAAAAACGTAAATCGACGGTAAGTTTAGAAAAGTGAATGCAGTGAGTCTAGAACACGCGACGCGAAGGAAAGCAACGGTGAGGCCAGACTCACCCGCATGACACACTACGGGATGACTCATCGTCCTTGCGTTGTTTGCAGCCGTGCGTATCCAGAACGCCGGATTTTTCCTGTTACAAACCTCATATAGAGAAATATATGGGAATATGCCCTGCCGTGTTTTAGGTTTCCAACAATCTTCGCCCTCCCCTCCCCTCCTCACTTTCCTCGTGATCATCGACATAACTCTATTAGGGAGCGATAATGAGCACGACCAAATCCACATATGCCACGATATTAATTTCACCCCACTGCACGCATTTTGAAAGGCATTGAGATTGCCAATTTTTAGATAACTTCGGTATACTGTGATAATGAATGACTCATGATTCCACTCAAAGTTCAGAAAGTTAAACTAAGGTTCAGTATCTAAAGATCAGGTATCAGAACAGAGCTCAAAACATATTTGAAGCCACGCGGCTCGCGTGTCTCATGCCACCCTGGAGTGGATTCTTGACTCAAGTAGAGTCTAGCTCGAGTCTGCAATCCATAAGTCTAAGTGAGCCGGCTTGTACCAATATATCGACTGGATAACATCGAGCATCGTACGCGATGCAAATCAAATCATTTACTGCACCGGGAACGGCAAAAGTCATTAGTCACTTGTTCTCGGATCCGAACAAGATACATCTCCCAATAAACTAGGTCGAACAAGCCGCTTGGCCACTTGCCCATGATCTACGCTGCCTATCTTCGACAGCGGACATTCCCGATTCTGATTGGTGGGTTGCGCGGATGACGCGGCCGTTGTTCTACGAGCGAACACGCAACACGGCCAGACAGACGCCCATCACTCGTGCTGCGATAAGCATCCGAACAGCAAGCCCAGAGCTGTGCTACAAACGAATAGCCAGCTGATCATCAGATGACCCACCGACTCCATAACTCATAAAGCCGAAAATGTATGTTCGAAGTTGCATGCACCCATACCATGTGATGTCAAAATGACGGGTTGCGTTTTGATTTGTGACGGAGGTCGCTCGCTGTGTAAGACAAGCGACTGTGCAATTCAGTTTCACGTGCTGACACTTTCACCGAAGCGGCCCCGCGCTAGCTAAGAACTGACGGACGGATTAGAATGGATTAGGGATTAGGAGGGAGGGATTGGATTCTGTCCAGCCTCCGAGGAAGAGAGAAAAAGAGAGAGAGAAAGAGAGAGAGAAGAGAGAGAGAAAAAGAGAAGGAGAAGAGAGAGAGAGAGAGAGAGAGAGAGAGAGAGAGAGAGAGAGAGAGAGAGAGAGAGAGAGAGAGAGAGAGAGAGAGAGAGAGAGAGAGAGGAGAGAGAGAGAGCGAGAGAGAGAGAGAGAGAGAGAGAGAGAGAGAGAGAGAGAGAAGATGAAGTTCCTTTAGACAACCGTCTCACTTCGTAAGTTTTGCACATAGAAGGTGAAATTGAGATACAAGTTCATGAACAATAGAGAGACGATATCCAGAAGCGTCATAATAGTTAAGCTAGAAACCGATATCGAAAAAAGCGAGACACACCTACCGCGTCTCCCGCTTTACAGTGTCTTCACGCACCGTCTAGTTTTGTTCCTAGCGGACTGCTTTATTCTCAGTCTACCCATCAAATTTTACTGAGCTCGGCGTCTAAAGCTGAGAGGATTGCCGCGTTCTAGTTATACTACTGCAAGGTTCTCCCGATCTGATGATAGTCCGGGATTTTCGAAAATATGAGGTGAAAACTAGATACAGCATGGTTCCGTTCCGCCTTCATTGGCACCCTCAGATTAATGAATTAGTTTTCCTTGACAAACCTAAAGTCACATCGGGGGTGATGAGGGGAATTTTCTTCTGGCTGGATCAGGAAAAAGCTACGAGTACATTAAGCCAGCCTTTGCTAACGGGCATACAGAAAAGGAAAGAGACAGGTTACGCCAACCCGAGTAATGTCGTTCTGTAGCAGAACAAGAACCGCGTTCGAGGCCACGTCGTTCCGTAAGACATTCGTTATTTCATTAAGCATTGACTCTGAGCAACACTTTGAGGTGCAGAACTGCAGACTATGAAGAATCATGAAGCTACGTCATTCCGTGAGACATTCGTTATTTCATTAAGCATTGACTGAGCAGCACTTTGAGGTGCAGAGCTGCAGACTATGAAGAATCATGGAACTACGCTATTCCGTGAGACATCCATTATTTCACTAAGCATTGACTCTGAGCAACACTTTGAGGTGCAGAGCTGCAGGACTATGAAGAATCATGAAACAACAACCCGGTGAGCTACCTGCCCAGTCAAAAACGCAATCGTACTCCTGGGGAGATCCCGTTATCACAGGACTCATAGCATCGCCCGGCCTTATCCAAGCCCTGGTGGGCTAAGCACCCATAAGTACCGGGGATGTAGCTTTAAATACTTGTGTGCTTCCCCCCCCCCCCATGCTGACATGAGCCCCTTCAGTGCTCTTATGAGCCGTCTGCCCCTCACTCCTATGTATATGAGCAAAAAAACGAACATTGGAATAAAATGCAGCAAGTGTCTCTCAGCTGCTGACACACTACGTACCTAAACGCATAGCTGGCACTATCATCACGATATTTTCATATTATATCATCATTATTATGGCACCAGCTTCAAATGAAGTCATTCTGCAGCATAAAGCTCCAGAACTGACCAAATACCTGTCATTTTGCTTTCAATTTTGGCATTAGGGACACAAATCAAGGTGGACGAAGTACACAGAGCAAATCATGCTTTGGGGAGAAAATGAGGTCAACTTGATTGCCTCAAACCCCTACCGACTTTAAAAAGTGAAAACTCTGCTGAGTGCCCGCTGTGCAGCGTCAGGAACTTGCGGAGATACAGCAATTCCGCCACTTGAAACGTGGACCCGGCGGGTTTTGTATGGTTGTAATAACTGCAGCTCTGAACCTGAAGCGGATCAGACACCACGCCCATTGTATGTTCAGCTCAGCAGGACGAGGGGGGGGGGGGAGAGAGGCTGATGGACACCTGTTCATTGCAATGCCTCGTTGGCTCTTGCACTGTTTAAAGCTCTACAAGAAGTACTTACAGATAACAGGGTCATTACATCGCTGGTTCCTCTTCGGACTTCGACGTGGTGATCTTGCAAGAGTTCGCGTAGGTATGACGAATTTAATGTGGATTTTGTCACTCAAGACATCATGTTACATTTGTTTAGTGTCCCAAGAAATCTACCGTGGAATTTCATTTTGTGGTCACCGAAGAAAAATTTCCATGCGGTTTTCAACACAGGGTGTGTTTTTTTACACTTTTGTATCGGTACAATCTGTCGACTTTGCCAAAACCTGCCAGAAGTGTCATCAGGTGGACCTGCCCGTGGCCCAATGGTTTATTAGCGCCTTAGTTACTAGTACTAACATGCTTTTGTTTCCACCAAATGACGTCACCACCTCTCACATTGTTCGGTGAGCGGCGCTGATGCTATCGAAATAGGTCAAGCTTGTCACATGATTGATGTTCGCTTGAGCAGAGCAAAGCGTGCAGTAATGATTAGCTGAAATGGACAGCAAGCAGTGCAAAAAATGTGTTCCGAAACCGTCCAGAACCTTATCTCACGGATTCTTTAGTGCATCTATCCTTCGTGTATCACGTATTGATGTCGTGTAATTCAACAAAACCGCCACCGCACGATTAAAATAATCAAAGTGACGTCACTGCGTTTAAAATATATTCAGCTACAGAAATCAAATGACTAGTTCACTTGGGCATAGGCACTACCGGAGGTCGCTCACGCACTGCGACCACCCACTTGCTCAAGCGACACTAACGTGAACATGAAACACGGCTGTCGGTCCAACAACGCAAGACCGCCCCCGTCGGCACTCCACCTAAAAACATTGCACGTCTCTTCTTCGGTGGACCTCGCGGCCAATCTCACATCCACCCACACATCCGCGCACACACACATACACACACACTGCTCTCAAGCCCAGAATTCGAGCTTCCCTGTGGCAGGAGATAGGCCATCATCCTAATGGAAGGAAAACAGCTCCGGAACGGTTACCATGGAGACCGCGTTGACGTAGGCGTTCTTGGCGCGCCGTTTCAGTCGCGTTTATGGATTCATTTTAGTCACGACGGGCGGGCGTGCGTCGATATTTGGCAACTGATTTGGAAGACGCAAGTTCGGCGGTAGATGCTCTCAACTGCCCGGCATGTGGTGTCGCTCTCGGAAAGCGTTATGCCTGTGGAAACACGGTCCGCGGAAGAGGGACACCGTTTTCTCGGCACTCGTTCAACTGTACAGCTTAACAATCTATAAATACGCAGAAATAGCCTACTGTTAACGGCGCTCGAAAACCCAGCGGCCCAACACAGGCAGCGGCTCACTTACAAATGTACAAATATAAAAATATCACATCGGCCATACGCGCCCGCGTGAGTCGTTTTGATTTGGCGGACACGGACGACACTCGCACCGTTCGCGTGGCACGAACACATACCGAGCGGATAGCCAAGCTCCGCCAGCAACGCTGGTGGATTCGCCAAGCTGGAGGAATTCGCGCGCGGCGTCTGCGGGTTGCGCGAGCATTAATATCGACTGGTAATTGGCAGGCGCATGCTTACATTGGCAGGGTTGACCGATGGTAGATTCCAGGTGAGATATCTTTCGGGGTCTTCGCACCTCTGGCTTGACGAGTTTCAAGGACACCACCACGTTCGACCAATCACGCGGGACCGCGCCACCACGCGACAGCATTTCCACCAATCACAGTTCGCTCGCCGTCTGTCCGACCAGTCGCGGCGTCACGCGACCGGCGGACCGACCAATCAGATCACTGCACGTCAGGTTCAGCCAATCGGCGCGCATCGTTCAAGGTTACACCCGCGGCCCGACCTGAGCCTCGACGATTTGCGCCGCGTCCTCGCGTCCCATGATCCTCAGGATGTTGAGAAGCTCAGTGCTGGCCGACTGCTCGGGGTGCCGGGCCTCCCAAAGATCCAGGATAGCATCCGTCGGCGACTTCTTTGTGGCGAAGTAGTTGATGTACCTATAAATGCAATGGGCACCCTCATTACCCGACTGGTTTCTGCACCTGTAAATAAGATGGGCTTTGAGCACACAGCTCAGAAAACGAATGGCCAATATTTTATTGCAGATTCTCTATATCTATACCAAACCGGTCTTGCAAATATCGTAAGTGCAGCTATCTGAATGGCTGTACATATATGGTTCACACACATCTCCTAATTCATATATGACAAGCCTAACGCTATCCACCAACTTTAAAGACACAGCTCTCAATCCTCATCTATCGCATTCGTTGTGTTCGTCCTACACATCGACCACTTTGTCTTTTCCCACGTGAATCACTTCACAATTGTTAAAAGCCTCAATAGATAAGCCAGTTGACAGCGCCGACCCACCTGTTGACCTGCATCATCTGCGCCAGCATGCGCCAGTCATTTCCCCGCGAGTTGGGCGGGTTCAGGCACTGGCACAGCTTGTGTCGGGTGTCGGCAGACAACCTGGCAGCGCGGGCACACTGTCAGTGTGACGTCACATGTATCGTCACACTTCCACTTCGCTTCGCCACGCCTGAACATCACTTGACACTTCATGGGACACTTTGTGGGCACTACGCTCGTTGTCGGGTGCATCAAAGTCACATCATACCCACAAGTGATGCCATACGCCTCCGCAGTGCTCTGGAGAGAACCCAAGTACCGTACATATGAATTAAGACACCGCATCTCATCAACAGAAAATGGGGAGACACTTTGCGTCCACTGCCAGGCTAAGGGGTTATTATCTCGCAATTTGCCATGCATTCATAACCAGGGGTTTACGGCTATTTCGCAGATAACATTGTTACGCCGCACGGTACACGCCGACAGCGGGTGGCTCAGCAAGAATGGCGACGCGCCGCTCACCTGCCGCTGCTCCTGTCCAGGGCGACCACCGACGAGCCGGAGGAGGAGCCGGTGGTGTTGGCCGAGACCGTGGACGGCGTCGGCCGGGCCGGCAGTGGACTGGACACCTGCGCGCACGGGCGGCCGCGGGGCACGGTCACACGCGGTGGAGGCGGTCAGTTGGAACGGCGCTCGATGCACGCGTGGAGGTGCGGGTTCGATTCCCAGGTCACGCTGAGACTTTGCGGATAAGTGACTCACGCAGTTGCCAGTGCTCCACGAGAACGCTGCGTGACGCAAGAAGGAGTGCATTTCTTTAACAATTGCCATTCCTGTCGAAACGTCAGCAGTAGAAACGATAACTCAGCTTACGAGGATATTGCTTCCTGCACTGAGGCAGCACCTAATGCCCATATCATGGTTGCCAGAACAGGCACCAAGAATTAGTTTCTGTTTTTTTCCAGGGTAAGAGGCAAAATTTTCTACGAAACCCTGCAAAATCGGACTTAAGTTCTGCAAAACCATTCCATACACCTCTTGTCTTACGGACAATGTTGGGGCACAGCCCTATGGTCCACGGTCATGACCTATGGCCCCCTTCCCCTTAGCCACGTCTTTGAGCGAGCACGCTCCTCGTACCTGACTGCTCTCGGAGGAGGACACCCGCAGCATCTGGCGCCGTGTCTGACTGCCCTTCTGGCACACCTGTACGCGTGCCGAGAACGACAGGCCGTCACGTGCCGCCACGTGGCCCACGTGCTCCAAGCTGAAGGAGCAGTGCAGCAGTGGACACGTGCTGCTCCACACGTGCCGGAACGGGATCTCCTGCGGGGACGCGCGTCCGTGAGCTCGGCACGTGTACGAGCTGGTGCTAGCAGCGGCACAGCATAGTGCAAATAGGTTGGGGCAGATACTATTTATCGCAATGCATATGCACAGCCAGATCTACCCATGATTTAGAATCCACGGTGCCGGTTCAATTCAACGCATCTTACGTTGCCACGGGTTTTCATCTATTCCAACCCTTATCGTGAAACTTAGCACAGCATATTCCTTTAAGGTAATAAAATATGTTCACACTTCTGGACAAACCAGGAGTATATGCACTGACCACAACTTTTATTTTAAAGTTCATTCCGGGGCATGGCATGTGACCGACGCATCGGCCACGTAATACAAGAGCCAAGAACATTTACTTACACGAACGGAACAAATCTGACGGCGCAGAGCTGACCAATGGGTTAACCTCTGACCGAGCTCTTCTGACCACACCCACAACTTCGACCTCTGACCCAACCGACCTGGTAGTCGCCCTGCGGCTTGCACTTCCATCCGAGGCTGAGATCCTCCAGTGCCAGACAGAGGCTGGCTCCTCCACTCTGGAACAGCATCGTCTTCGGCTTGTCCAGCAGCCGGCCGCCCAGCTTCCTCTCCAGCTGCAGCACGCTCTGAGGAACGAGACAGTGGTTATGAGACGTCACAGTGCAGTTGACAGGGTCTCGCAGTTCGACGCGGGAGGCCCGGGTTCGATTCCCGGTTCAGGCAACAGTCGCCAGTGTCAACTGAATCATGTAATCGCTAGCGTATCATGAACCAGTCCCCGGTCGCAAGCGTAGTGCACCGCTCAAGAAAACGCAGAGGTTTCATGTGTCAGAACAGTAGCGGACGGCGAGCGTAAACACCGGATGGTGGTGGACGCAAAGCGAGCCGGTATTTCGAGAAGGCAGGATGCACCGATGCCTGGGTTTTCCACCACGGCACGTGGTCACAACTGTGCGGTTGTGCCTAGGGGCTTGCAGATGCGTACGCTTAGCGAGCCGTATGTCACAATGGTGGTCGAGTTAGAACCAGCGAACAACGCGACACTACACTAGGGGATCGAACTAAAAATATTATCCAATACATAATAATATAATAATAATAATCCAGTCCAATGACGAAAACATCGTAAGCGTTACACCGTTGGGCCTGCCATTGCCTACTGAAAAGCAGCCTGGAACAGCCCTTACCTCACCAACTGATGGAACGAGGACATCAAAAGATCCCGTAAAAAAAGGCAAACAATAACAGATTGACTAAATGCATTAACGCCGAGTGTTTTGTTCTCGTTGTCTCTCAAGGATATCAATATAAAATTGTCACACAAACCTGCGTAAGCCCCACGGGCGAAAGGCGCCAAAATACTCCTACGACCGTAATCTCTACCAATATCAGCATCCGTCGGTAGGGTCCGATACACGAAGTGACGTCACGTTGTAACGTCATCGGATCACTGCCGGTCTTACCTCGAAGGCGGCCTTGGTGTCCTCGATGACGTAGACGCGTATGCAGTACTCGGTGGAGCCCTGCACCAGACGAGGTCCGAAGGCCGCCAGCTTGAGATTCTTCACCGCCGGACCTGTGGCGGCAGTGGCAAATTATGGCAAGGACAGCGCCAGTGGCAACGGCTGGTTATGGTTTATCTGCTGCTAAAGATGACGCCATCTGCTCAACTTGATGATCTCGCACTGCTTTTCATTGCTTACCTCAGCGGCAAATCTAGTGTAGAACCATGTTTTCCATCCTGTTTCTTTGACGCTATGTCATCATGTGCTAAACATTGATCACATCCCCCTCACCGTAAAAAACAGCCTCAGGTTAAAACATGAATATATATATATTTGGGGAGCATTCCGCCAGTTGCAAATCGTTAATTTAACAAAATTTTGCTTTTCCTCGCCACTGCTGGTGAGTTCGACACGAATGAATTACGGCACGCTCTAGGCCACGTGTCATGTACCAACCACGCTACTGCGCAGCTCTTGTGTGTGTAGCGCATAACTGAAGTCGTCACGTGCTCCTTTGTCGCTACAGATAGTGCGTACGCACCACGTGACTGAACAAAGCGTGTAATGCGTCACCATGACACTGCTGGCGCCATGGCACGTGCCACCGAGCGGCGCGCTCACCGCTGCTGGTCGGCTCGCCGACCAGGACGAAGCGCTGCAGGCACTCTGTCATGATGTGGACCTTGCTCTGGTCCACCTGGGTGTACACCGGCGTGTTGATCGTCTCCTCGCCCAGCATGACCACGCTCTGCTGGGGAGGGGAGGGGAGGAGGGACGTGAGACAACAGGGAAAACATGAGGCGACGAGGGACGAACGTGGGACGATGGGGAGCACATGAGACGAGGGGGGGGGGGCGGACGTACAACAAAGGAGAGCATATGAAATAATGGCAATAGACAGTGTAACGCACAGACAGGCACTGTGAAAATTGGGCGCGGATGGAATGAGCATCCTTGTGGCGGCTGTTCGGGGCCGGCTGTAGATCGGACAGATGAATGTCAACTGCGCGTGAGGCTTATTTACGCATCAACCATTGGGAAGAACTTTTCTCCAGAGAATGTTCATACTGAATTAGGTACTGGTGGTAAACTGCAGAACGTCTTACGACAAGAGTAATGAAAAAATAAAGTCAAAAGCAAACTTGGACAATAAAACCAACGGAAGATGTCAAACCCTCAAAGATACCTCACAACAAAACCGCAGTGTAAGGAGCGCAATCCTGAGCATATTCCAGACACAAGAACCTATGTCCCTTGCGGAAAACATGACCTAATGCTATCAGTGTATGACCCATAGCCAAGGATATACCACCCGAACCCGGCGACCCATGCATGACCTGCCCCAAGGCCATGGCCACTGACCTCCCACTGCGGCGGTTCGTCCGGCTGACTCTCAGAGCCGTACACGGACACGTTCCAGTTGGTCTTGAGGTTGGCGCAGTGGTGGAAGCTGAGGACGACCGGCTTCAGAAACTGGGCGCCCGGCGGTCCGGCCAGCACCACCGGCGACAGCAGCGTCTCGTGGTCTGCCGCGCAGGTCAAGTCAGGTCAGGTCAGGGTAGCGAAGGTCAGATCAAGGAGACATGACAGGCCAAATCAGATCGAGGTTATAAACAACAATATCTAAAAAAGGCTGTAATTCACTGATATGCCGAGCAGGCGCGGCCAGATCCACAAACAAACACAATGCCCGGGAGAACAGGCAACTCTTGCTCTGCAGATCAGGAGAGCGCAACCCAGGTACCCGCAGAAAGTTCAGCAGCATCAACGCGGTCTTTGCACGAAAATGCCGAAGCCGATAAGCATTCTTGATATCGCAGTGCGTTCGCACCAGAGCTAACTACGCTTAACGCATCACTTTACAGCAAATCACGCTCATCTTCACCTTCCTAAGCCACATCTCGCGCGCCTTACCGACCGCACACCCAGCCGACCGCACACCCTGCCAACCGCACACCCTGTCGACCGCACACACTGTCGACCGCATGACCTGCCGGCCGCATACCCTGCCGGCCGCACACCCAGCCGCGTCGGGCGGTATCCAGGCTGCCATATTGCCTGAGCTGCCGCATCGGCCCATACTCGGGCTGCCACATTGACTGACCCGGGCTGCCATATTGCCTGACCTGCCAGCTGAGGTCGATCCTTGGCGTCACTCATCACGGCCAGGTACACCTCCTCCCGTTGGCCAGGCGCCACCGCCCCCTCCGGAATCATCAGCGTCACGCCCGCGTCCGCCAGGGTAAGCGCCGCTCCCGCTGACGTCACTGGAAACACGCGGAAGTGACGTTACTCGAAGCGCGCGAGTGACTTCGAAACAAAACAACGAGGAGGTACAAAACGAGGCATTCACACCTAAGACGCGCATATCCGTCTTATGTCGATGAGTGCTTCTGAGAACAGCCAACTGCTTATATGAGCAGCAGCTGGTATCCTTCCTTTGCGGACGCGCAACCCTTTAACGATTCCAATAAGTAGCACTGTCCTTACCCGTGCCGAACTCGAGGTTGTCCGGGTTGACACCAGATGGCAGGGTGGCCGAGAGCAGTGATTGGCGGCAGGACGCCGGCTCGACATCATACAGTGAGTTGGGTCGTGATGTGGCTGAAAATAAATGTTTGCGGGTTGGAAGACTGGCAAGCTTGCATGGAAACATTCTCCATTATTTTCGTCGATCTGCCATGCCATTAAGGTAGCACACCATGCATTTGTATCTGCACTCCAGTTTTTCACGAAGAACGAATGATACAATATGGCTTGACAATGACCGTGTTAAACCTAAAACATGGGGATTTTCCGAGAATATTCCTGTCGATTGCCACATGTGTGTCCCGAAGCCAACACCCCACCTAAAATGTCTCGCCTTAATCACTGACTCAGACATCGTTGGCAGCTACGCGACCGATGAACATTGGTGTTGAACGCGCCACGAATAGATCGTTGTTTCACAGTCATTGTGTCATGTGACTACTAGATCTGCAACATAAAAAACAACATGACACTCACAGGCTCGTTAAAACCACAGAAAGCTTCACTCACGCGAGCTGCAGTACGAAGAAGAACTATGCGGCGGGTTGTCGGAGTTGGGGTTCCCGCGACTCGCCAGAGATGGCGCCACCTGATCGCTGTCCCCGCCAGAATACTGTGCCGCGTCCATGTGCTTTACCAAAAAGAGGTGCGGCTCGTCGTAGTGGTGCTCGGATGGCGAGCTCAGGAGCGCTGCAGGTCACGCAGATCACAGGGGTCACCGAAGTCACGGGGTCAGGCAAGACTGCCGGTCAGGCAGTTACGCAGGTCACGTGGGTACTCTGGGCAGCCTGTCGTGTATTAGAGTCTCTTCTGTCGGCATGGTGCTCTGAAGAAAATATGGATAGGTTTGCGAGTCATGCTCAAATATATGTTAATGTGATGACACAAATAATTTTTTTATCTACGAAGTTGTGTGCTCCTAAGTAACCATAGTTAACTTCACAGCTGTTCACAATGACCTTCCCGTTTCTACATTTACACACTTTGACAGATATGTACAGCTGTGCATCAAACTTCAGTATGGCAGACATTTAGCACGAATTGAGAGAACGTTGCCCATATGCCCGTCTCCAAATTGCGATTTGTCCTTCCATTTAGCATTTCTAGAGACAGGAATTTCACGTACACTGTGCATCAAGGTACAAGTGAAATTAATGTCATAACACTCTTTTTTGGTGTTGTCAGATTCGACTGACCAGTCTTGTTGCTGTTCGGGTCGCCGTAGGAATAGTCGTTGTTCAGACTGGGCGCCGCCGGGTTCATGATGGCAACGCTAGATGTCAGGTCAGGCGCATAACCCAGCTGCTTTTTCGAATTGTCGTAGTAGCGAGCTTCGTAGTCTGAAATAGATTTCAATATGGATACATGAATGTATGGTTAAGGAAGCATCATCACCCTTCTCAAAAAGAGATTTCCTGTAAGCCCTGCAGATGTTCCAATGAATACATGGATGACTTGAATCTCATGAATCTATTGCCTCTCAAATCTCATGAAACTTCCATCTCAGCCTTTGCACTATCACCCACGGCCATTGCACAAATAAGCGCGCAAATAGGCTGCCGCTGCATCATCGTTTGACCAGTCCCAGCTCCCTCCAAAAGTAAGACATCGTCTCTCTTCTTTCGGCAACCTCTCTCGTCTTCTGATGAGTTAATGCTGTGCAAACTGTTACCCATCTCACCGAACCTGTAACTTTTGACCCACCTCTCTCGGTGAGCCCGTACATGCTCTGGCCGCGGCCCTTGCGTCGGTACAGCTTCAGGGCGATCAGCGCGATCATCGGAAAGACGAGCAGGGCCACCGCCAGACCGACATACAGCGCCACGTCCGACTGCGCCACCGCTCGAGCCGCTGCAACAAAACACAACACATGTCAAAAACACGCATCAACACAATACAGAACTCCGCCAAACCAACGTGGAGGAAACTTCAGACTGTCACCAATGGCGCCAACGACGTTAGATTGTGTCGCCGCTAGAGCTAATGCAATACAACACGAGGCATGCCAACATAAGGCCTGTACGCACAACACAGACATCAGCCAAACATAAGACATGTTCGCACAACACAGACACCAGCCAAACATAAGACATGTTCGCACAACACAGACACCAGCCAAACATAAGACATGTACGCACAACACAGACACCAGCCAAACAGCCCTCAGAGCCATGTCAGACCATGTCAAACTACGCCTGTAGACCGCCCAGACTGACCGTGTAGTCGCACCACAACGCAGCACGCGCCAACGCAGCACAGGCACAACGTCAGACCACCGTGTGGCAATGTGAGGATATTGAGGCATTGCTACAGACGGATATGAAGCAATGGTAGTGAAGGATATGAAACATTGGTACTAAATAATATAGAAGCTTTAAAGTCCAGGAAAAATTCCTCGGACGACTAGGTAGCCAGCTCGCAGCATGAGTTTCCCCTAAGGCTGAGCACATAAATGTGAATGTCTTTTCCAAAAAGACGAAAACGATCTGTGACCAAAGTCATGAGACGCCGGAACTAATACCAAACCCAGCTAAACTCGGAGTAGTCACTGGGGTCACGTCCTTTAAGTCTGGGTTGGCGGGGAGAAAGTTCCGTGACATCGCCATGAACGAAAGCTCTGTCCCATGGCACGATGGCGACTGACGAGAACAAAGACCGAAGGTATTAAAACTGACGAAGTGGCAGTGGTGGGCGAAGTCCCACGACCGCAAACGTGCCGCCGACAACACCACCCCATCGGCGGCGTGTTTCAATTCGTGGCTGCCCATGCCTGCTCTAATGACCACACCAAAGCCGATTTCGATGTTCAGGGCGGCGAACAATGGACGATTATTCTGGGCCCACGGCGCGCCCGTTCCAGACCATGTCGAGGGCGGAGTCGGTCGCAGCTGCTGCTGACGGCGCGGTGGGGAGACACATGATGCTTGGGATCGCAGAGCTCTCGGCTTCCTTTGCCACTGCCGTGGACAGAGCGAGGAAGAGAAACAAGGACCCTCGCCGGCCTTCCTTCGCCATTGCCGTGAATAGTCTTAGGGCGAGGGGGGGGGGATAGAAGAGACGCCCGCAGCGGTGGTCCAACGATGAACACAGCTACAGACTCAGAGGGAGAGATTTACATGAATTTGAAAACGAGTACTAGTTCAATAGCATATATTACAAATATTTTGGGCTCCGAAAAAAAGGTTTTGGGCTCCACATGCAAGAATGACCTTCCAACAGCACGTAACCACCTACGCGCAACAGTGGTCTTCAAACGCTTACACCATAGGCCAGATCGTTTGGTTTGACTCGCACCGAGGCGTGAGCAACTACAAAAAGACCACAAAAGTCTCGCTCTGGGCGCGTGCGCGGGTTGTATGCCGGTGAAACCGGAGAACGCAGAGTCGGTTTGTTAGAGACGTCGCCATGGCGACGCCGCGAGCTCCCCGCCGTGATTCGTGTGCCACGAGCGAGGCGGCACGCCGCTTGAGGTGACAATGGCGCCGCTCGCGGCTCATGACGGTTCGTCACGTCACGACCCAGCGATCCGGGACGCGACGGTTGACCGCCGCTCGTGATGTTACCTGGCGTGGCCCGCCACGGATGTTTTTTTTACCTCCTTCGGTCATCGACGCGCTACTGGCGGATGACAAGTCATTGAGACTTGAGCGGCCTGCTATCCGACGGCTCATGAACGAGGCCCTAGTTGGTTCGAGGGCATCATTCTGGAAGGCTTGAATATATAATATTGCAAACAACAAGGGGATAATCTTACCATGGCAAAGCGCGAAAGGAGTGACAAATTCCAAAATATCTGGGAAATTGGCTTTGTAAAATGCCCTCACTTTCATATGGAGAATCAACACCACAACCGCTCGAACACCTATTACGTGAGGGAAGGCACCACGCCGGTCCCAGTAACAGTGAGGCCACAGAATCTGCCCACACCACACAAAGTCTGTCCCACTTGAACTCAACGTATGCCGATTAAAATACGACTAAGCTCCAAAGAGGACTTTGGTGTCTGAATGACCTAGCTGTGTTAGGTTATCACCACCTGTCGCGTCGGTGGACGATGGTCGTAAGCGTTATATGTCAAAGCGTTAATGTCAAAGCATCGAATTTGAGTGCAACACCGCGGTGCGTGCTGAAAATACCCTCCAAGTAACTGCCTGCACTTTCAAAGAACTGTCTCAACCCAATGTCCGAAACATGGCCATGGCCATGGTTTACATGTGTCTGGCACATCTGTCTACACATAGGTTACCTAATGCTTCCTCCTACACTCGACCTTAGATGCCGACATGCCGTTTTGGAAAATATCGTATACATGAGACCACGCTCAACGATCTACCGATGATGATGATCTACCGATCTACCGACCTCGATGCATCCCATGCGCATCTTGCCAAAACCTTCGTTGAAACGACTTACATTGAGCACATACGCTTATCAAAAGATAGGACACCGCCACGGACAATACTGACTTTTTGACTCTTTGACTCTGAAAGGCTCTTTGCGTCTAAAAGACTCTTTGACTCTGAAAGACTCTTTGAAACTCTGCGAGACTCTGAAACTTATTTATCATATCATCAAAGATGACGCTTTGGCCGTCCAGTTAACAGAGCAGTCGAACTAAAAAGGCGGCAACCACTGCGCCGGCCGCAGATAATCCCACATGCCAGCACTTAATCTTCCGCTCCTCTAAATGCAGGTTCCATGCCTGACAGGAAGAGGCGCATCTCCCGAGTTTCCGCATTGTCCTCCCCTCCCCGTCGGCAGCGCGCCAAGCGGCATGCCGCGGCGATCGCGGCGCAGATAACATTCACCTGCAGCGGCGCGGCTGATTCCTATGCGGCGCACCGCGCCGCGCCGACATTGTCTCTCGCCAGAGATACGCATCTGGGCGGGAAAACAAACAGCGAGCTGGGTGACCGGCGGCGCTTCCAGAGACGCCTCGTGTCGGTACGGCGCGCGGTCAGGGACTGGCCGGGCGGGGTCAGTCGGCGACTACATTCGACAGGTCAGCGGCGAGAGCGGGGAGGTATTCCGGTGGGTGTGCAGGATGTACAAATTCACGCGACTTTTAGGGATTTTTTTAGACTTTTTGGGTTGACAATCCGACTGATTCGGGACACGCTGACGGCGTTTTGGATACTTTTTGGATCCTCCAGCGACCCTCGCTAGCTTGAGGCGGTGATTTACATTTGACTTGGCACTAGACATAAGTCTCAGCCAGCCGTTACTTCAGCCGCTCCGAAGAGTGAAATCACATAGAACATTTTTTGCGACTGCTATCCTTGCCGAGTTTTAGACGTATTCGTTAAGCACCAATACATCCGACGAAAGACGATGCACGAACAGCACAACATGCCATCTCTGGAGATCAATCTATCCAGCGTGCATTCCATTCCTTTGCGCGTCCCGACCGCATAGCAGTGCCAGCCCAGCGGAATATTTTCGGAGCAATTTTCGGGCCATGCATCATATACTGATAACATCCCGGCCGTATACACACGACGCGTCATCACTTCCAGCACAATTAGTCACCCTCGCCCCTCGCCCCTCTCCCCGCCTCCCCGCCTCCCCGCCTCCTCCGCCTCCCCCAGCCTGCCCGCGCCCGAAAGCGCCGATGCCGCTACACTCCCTCACGGAGGCCGCCCCCAGAATGGATCCAGCCGACCGTGGGCACTTCCTGTCAGGAGATGCCGCCGGCGGGGAGACGACCGCCGCCGGCGCGCCCGGGGTATGACGCCCGAGGGGAGCGGAGGAACACCCCCATCGGGCTGAGCGGGGCTGTGGGGCTGGCCGGGCTGCAGCCAGCGAAGCATGGAACACATTTGTGTCACAGCAAACCAAAAAACCAAGGAAACTAAGCATGTCTGTGTAGAGATGAAGGAAAGGACTTAATGAGATCGAAACGAGCTTGTCTTACCAATACATGCTGATACTTAAATGCATTTGAGCGCAAATGTAGCTATTTTTAGTTTTACATGCATCTGCCTGCTGTGTGAGAGAACGACGGTGGTGAGTTTTTTTTTCCTGCGTAACATAGCTCAATGCGTAAACGAGCTGCGTAAAACCACGGTTCGCGGCAAGCGTAGCCAGCGATCTCAACGGCCCACGCTCCATCCCCCACCGATGGCTGCGCGCCGCACATGCCCGCGCCATTACGGGGCCGGCGAGCACCGCTTCGGGTCGCGAAAACGCGGGAATGCTGTGTTTACTACGGCGACACGGTAGCGGAGTGTAAACAGCGCGACACGCCCCGCGCTGGTAAACACAGCGCCGCTCCGAGCGCCCCGCGTCATTAGCCGACTCCGATTACGGCTTCTGTGTGGCGAGGGGTAGACGGAGTGATAAAACTGCGCGGCTGGGGTTGCGGCGTCGGGCAGGGTGCGGCTCGGGTCGGTGTGCCAGCCGCGCACTCTGAAGACCCTCCGCGTCCTGATACGTCACCCCCTCCCCCACGTCACGACACGTCACACCCCTCCCCTCCCCCACGTCACGACACGTCACACCCCTCCCCTCCCCCACGTCACGACACGTCACACCCCTCCCCTCCCCCACGTCACGACACGTCACACCCCTCCCCTCCCCCACGTCACGACACGTCACACCCCTCCCCTCCCCCACGTCACGACACGTCACACCCCTCCCCTCCCCCACGTCACGACACGTCACACCCCTCCCCTCCCCCACGTCACGACACGTCACACCCCTCCCCTCCCCCACGTCACGACACGTCACACCCCTCTACATCACAAGCCAACCCCTCCACGACACGACACGTCAACCCCCCTCCCCCAACCCGCGTCGCGACACGCCAAGCCCCTCCACGTCCACGTCACAACACGTCACACAACTCCACGTCACAGGTCAATCCCTCCACGTCACGACACGTTAAATCCTTACGTCACGACACACCAAATCCCTCCACGTCACGACACGTTAAGTCCTTACACGTCATGACGCACAAAACCCCACACCAAATCCCTCCACGTCACGACACGTTAAGTCCTTACACGTCATGACGCACAAAACCCCACACCAAATCCCTCCACGTCACGACACGTTAAGTCCTTACACGTCATGACGCACAAAACCCCACACCAAATCCCTCCACGTCACGACACGTTAAGTCCCTACACGTCATGACGCACAAAACCCCACACCAAATCCCTCCACGTCACGACACGTTAAGTCCTTACACGTCATGACGCACCGAACCCCCTCCACGTCACGACACGTCAAATCCCTCCACGTCACGGCAAGCCAAACCCCTCCACGTCACGACTCGTCAAATCCCTCCACATCACGACACGCCAAACCCCTCCAAGTCACGACATCAAACCCCTCCACGTCACTCCACGGGTGGGGATTATAACGGTGCGTGGATTACGGGATGGTGAAAGAATCGGTCAACATGGCTTGCGAGCATTTGAATAGGTTGACTTAATCACCTGATGAATGCATCAGGATGAATAAGATAACTGCAAGAGAAGTTACACAATACACTTAAGAAATGTACAAAAAAATACATAAAAAGGCATTTGCACGTTCACGCAGTTCGTACTGTACCAAATTGAGAAGAGAAGGAGCCCATCAACATTTGGAAAGACAGAAATACTTGTTGGTCACTTTATGTTAAACTTAATATGGCACATTGAGCGGCTTATATTCAGCTGTTTGCAAAGTGCGTGTGTGGGGGGGGCGGAGGGGGCGGGGTAAGTCCATCTGCCCCGCCGCTTTCGCGCCCCTGGTAATAAACGTAACGCCAGACACGCATACGAGGTCAACACATTCTGATGGAACGCTCACAAAACACATTCTGATGGAACGTTAACACAACACATTCTGATGGAACGCTAACACATCGTACGCAAAACCGACGCGTCACAACACGAACCCTGTATTAGTCAGCCCCCGTCAAAACACACCAACACCCTTCAGCTTCACAGCATTTCAATAAAAGAACCAATCAACTCGCCGCGTTCCGCGCGTTAACAATCAGTGACGTCACACGCAAATTCCCTCTGAAGACGGGCAGGACCGGTCTAAGAACGTACCTTGATCGGTTCTTGTTCGCTCCAGGCCCGGCAGCAGTCCGCCTGCGGAACAGTCAAATAAGCTGTCAGCTTGACAGGCGTGATTACGCGGCGTGAGCAGGCGTGATAAAACGGCGTGAGCGGACGTGGTAAGACAGCGTGAGCAGGCGTGACAAGACAGCGTGAGCAGGCGTGATAAGATCGCATGAGCAGGCGGAAAAAACACAGAAGACGGCATAGTGCGATCAAAAATATTTCCGCCCATCGCAATGCCTGGTGTGATGATTTGTGTCGTGACGTTAAACTGACGTCGTTGGTACCTCCAAACCGTGCGTTCAAAATCGTTGCGATAAGCACCTTTCGGTCGTTATGTGATGCATGTAGGTGTTTTATCCTATAATATATGTGCTATACACGGATACAATATACATTTATCTTTAACTGCACTACGGTAATAATCTTTTGATCGTCATATGACAAATAACCAACATCGATTGTTAGTGATGAAGCATGAAAGTAACGCATGGCACCATAGACGCCAATGCAATATGACAAATCGCCTCAAATGGGCGCGGCAGAAGAAAATATGCGCGTGCGGCTACTGCAAAACCGACTGAAAGGAATCTGGAGGCCGATAAAGAGAACGGGTTGCAATATTTGCAGGGCGCAATTCAGGTAGTGTTCGGAATGCCCCATAAAAGTTTGGAATGTTCCACTCGCTGGTGACAGCTTAGCACCCAACTTACGCAGAAGGTGGGGGGCTTTGCCGAAAGTCTGGTGTTATACTGCCGACGAAGAGCATCACCCAAGCATGGCTTAGAGAGGGTGTGGACCGCAAAGTGGTCCTCAGCCATTGCTGCGTATGAAACCAACCCTCATGACCAATTGTGAACGCGAGTTGAAGTTGTCATGTGACGTGATGCGATTGTGCCAATAAAATAACGCGAGTGAGCGAGCGAGTGACATGAGTCGCAAGTGATTCATATAACGCATACGGTCTCATCAACCCACACACGTACGCAGTCACGCGTGAGATGACCGACTTTGTGTGTGAATAACATGATCACAAACCCTTGGCGGAGCCATCTGGTTTGAATCCACCTGCCCCTCGGTTTACGAGGGGCTGATCACCAAGCGGTCATCAACACCAACTCACCATGTCGCCACGTCACCAAGTCATCACGTCACCAAGTCATCGCGTCTCCAAGTCATCGTGTCACCAAGTCATCACGTCACCAGGTCATCCATCATCAAGTCGCCACTTCACCACGCCACCAAGTCATCACGTCACCAGGCCATCCATCAGGTCACCACTTCACCGCGCCACCAAAGCATCACGTCACCAGATATCATGCCATTAAGTCAGCAAGTCATCATGTCACCAAGTCACCAATTCAGCAAGTCACCAGGTCACCGACCCCGCTCCGTCGGCAGGCGGGTCACGCGCCTGACCTGTGCACTCAGTCTCTGAGCAGTTCCTGGAGACGCGGTCGGGTCCGGCGCACGGCCGGCCGCCGTGCTCGGGCGGTGGCGCTGAGCACGAGCGGCGCCGGTACTGCCGGCACGACGCGTCGCATGCTGACCAGTCGCCGTACTGGCTCCAACCGCCCGCCACCGCTGCCGGCCAGGGGCAGAGAGGTCAGGGGTCGGCACGACACGTCACACGCCGACCAGTCGCCGTACTGCCTCCAGCCACCCGCCACCGCTGCCGGTGAGGGGCAGAGGTCAGGGGTCGGCGGAGCGCCACCCAATGCTGCGAGGAGGGGATGGGTCCGCGGTACACGGGTTGGCAAGGGCGCCGCTGCTGCGGCGGGTGCAAGGTCAGGAGCACAGGGGTGCCACCGCTGCGGGCAGGGGTGAGGTCAGGAGCACAGGGGAGCAGGGAGAGAGAGGCGCGTTGAGCTAGGTTACTCGAAGACACAACCCGGTTGATGTCGAGGAAAGACAGCTAATAAAAAATGAGGATGTAGATGCATATGAAATAATGAAGCCATGTTATTGGACGGATGCAGATGCAATACATTGGCGCAAGTCGGATAATACCGTGCCGGCATCAAATGATGCAATCATTTGTTAAAAGCGCGATGTCCTGATTCAGAACATGACACTCTAGGCGAAACACGACGCCGTTCAGCTATCACATCCTGACATTATGTCTGCGGGAACAATTATAACCTCACTCTAGGTCAACACTAAAAGATAGAGAAGCCTAACACCATGTAACGTCGTCTAAGCTGGCGTACAGCCGCCACATGCGATCAATTGATACCACAAAACACCTCATTACGTCAACGCAGGAATTAGATAGACGCTTATCACCATCTGACGCTGGTAAACGTACAGCCACTTACACGCACCAGAACCCAAAATGTGCCTGCGAAGCATTCACGACGCTCATGTTCCATGCCAGCCTGTCACTCACAAATCAAGCAGCGTCTCCCCAGAAAGGTCGTGACGCACTAGCTGTCCATAACCCCGCCCCGCTCCAGCCGGCGCGGGCGACGGCTCACAATCATGCACGATTTATCCGTCACGCTGGCCAATTCATCCCCATGTCGCCCGCACAATTACACGTATCCAGTTTCAGCAATTGATTTTTATGGCGGTGGCTCTCCGCACGACCCATTAAGCCAGCGCGGGACATTTAACAAGCTCGCTGGCGGCCGGCCGGCTTACTCAGCCGGGGCTGCCGTCCCGGGCAGACAAAGGCGATGCCCTCCACTGGAGATACGACGCTGACTCAGGCAGCGGCGCGGTGGGCCGCTCCCCGGCAGATAACATGTAATGACGGACGTCTCGGCGACGCGCGAGGCAAGTCCGGTCTTCCGCGGGGGCGGGTTTGCAGGGGCGCTGCAACGCGCGTTTTGTCCCCCGTTAGGAGGGCCAGTAAGTTAGGAACCGGACTGCGAATGGCTGGCCTCCGTTCGCGAAATCATCAGAGCTAACGGCTTATTGCAATACTGTGTGAGGTCCGTTTGTAACGAACTGCTCTGGAGCAGATCAACGGTGATAAGATGCTGCTAAAGGGAGTTCATAACATTTCAGTGTGTGGTCAGTGCAGGCGGTGATCGATGTGATTGGTGTGATCGGTGTGACTGATGCGCTCTTGCCGGCGAAACCCTCGGTAGAACCTTTACCGCAGCGAATTATTAAAACCCGTCCGAAACATCGCGCATGCATCCGTGGTATCTCCTCGCAATATTCAATAACCAACACACGGAGCGGGGGGGGGGGGGGGGGGACATGGCGTTTTGCCGCCGCCTAGCACGTGCTGCCCCTCCCGCATGCCTGACGCCGTCCCTGCCAGCTCAAGATGGCGGCTTCAGGCCCGGAACAAATCATGATATACGACAATAATGCACGTGATACTGATAATGATACTGGTGATGCTCGATGATGTGAACAATTACGTATAGTGAACAAACTATAACATATAACTATGACGAATAATATGAATGAATACCAGCGACCATGGAGTCAATAACATCTGTTGTGGCATTTTCCGCATGCGACACCGAAAAGTGCGATCGCCCACCCACTTTTAATGAAGTTTCAAATTTTGAGTTCGCCTTTTGGCCGCGCATGGCACACGTGTACCTGTGGCGGCGTATGGCCAGCTTCGGGTTAAAACATGTGTTTGGGGGGGGGGCTCCTACGCCGCTGCCTTACCCATGCCCTCCCCATCCTGAGGTGACAGTGTTGCGACTGCAGGAGAGAGTGTCCGCCATGTCGTGACGACATGGCGTCATGTCCTGTCCGCTTGTGTTCTCAGGCGTGAGCCCACAACGCCAAATGTTCATCTGTCACGCCCAACAACGCCGGGTGTCTGCCTGTCCCCACTTGACCTCGTGTTCTGTCTGTCCGGAGTCCGGCGGCGGACGGCCGGCGGCAGGTGTGTTTGACAGGGTCGCAGGGTCATGGCCTCGGGTGAGAAGCGACGGTTTCCGGCGTGCGTGCGTCACGGCATCACGTAACCAATGTGACGGCGTCACGTAACCAAGTGCGATCGATTAAAAATGTTATGGCCATTGATGTTACGGTACCGACTGTCGACTGTTGACCGTTACAGTAACGACGATCACCGACAACAGCAGCCATACCCTAGCCATATCCAGACGTAAGTGCGGGTAAGTCTCCAACTGAAGCTCGACCCGACGTGGCAAGAGCCAAGCGCTAACCGATTAAAAACGCTATGGCCGTTAATGCAAGGATACCGGCTGTCGACTGTTGACTGTTACGGCAATAACGGTCGCCGACAGCGGCGGCCATATCCAATATTCATATCTATATCATATCCAAACGTAAGCGGCAGTTGGTCTCCAACGGAAGCAGCGGAAGTCGAAGTTAGCACGGGAACAGTAGCAAGGTGAACGTGCTTGCGGCTGGACGAGACGTGGCTGTGCTGTTACAACGCACACACTAAGGGGCGCCATGCCAAACGCAACAGGCGAGGAAACTCGCAAGACTGAAAGCCAGAGCAACAATACAACCGCAATGCCTCTTCAGCAAGCATACACTGATGTACCATGAATGTTGGTTGTATTGATTTTGACCCATTCACGCAGCCTTGGGGCAGGTGACATTCATTATTTGATAAATCGCTCAGGATGTATGCGGAAGTGAAACCGGAAATTACAGTCACAAAGGCCTATGGAAAGTGACAGGATTGTTACAACTGACAAATCACATGCAAAAGAGAAATGTGTGCAGGAAAACGGGCATGATCGCCGATGAAAAGAAAAGTATACGTGCCGACGTGATGGTCGTCTACTACATGTCCATAGAATATGTTTACGTTGCTGGCTTTGAGGACATCTCTGACCAACGTTTAATTTTGCGGTTTATTTTACAAGAGAGCATTTTCAGTTCTCTGCCAATGACCACCTGCTAGTTTTTGATGACACGAACACAAACTAAGGCATGTGTCGTTTGCAAATTGCAGGCGTCAATGACGAGATGTTCTGAAGACATCCTTTTGAAACGTCAACGCTTTTAATCTAGGCATTTCTTCTGAAAGGTTTTACTGGACGGAAATCTTATATCAGCTTTCTTTGCTGCATTCATCACAAAGCATGCCCCACAGCACCAAGAAACCGCCAAACTTACATTTCAACTCCAGCCATCCAGGGCCGGGAAAAAACACTCAGAGCCGGAGCCACAGTCACTCCACGGAGTGTGCACTCACGTGGGCAGAGTGAGTTGCACTCGGCCGTCTGGCGGGCGGGGCCGCGGCACGCCTGGCCCCCGTTGAGCGGTCGCGGGCTGTCGCAGGTACGTCGCCGCGTCATCTGACCCGGACCACACTGCGGGTTACAGTCGGACCAGGCGCCCCAGCTGGACCAGCCGCCGTCCACTGCAACAAGGCGGACGTCGTTAGGGGCCGGCCAGAGACGGCAGGAGAGCACACAGGTGGGCGACGTCAGGGCCCGATCGGAGACAGCGGGGGAGCACACAGGGGGCGTCGTCAGGGGCCGGCCAGGGACGGCAGGAGAGCATACAGACTGGCAGGACCAGCCAGTGTGCACTGCAACAGGGGAGCACCGTAGGGGAGCACCGCCCATGGGGAGCACCGCCAAAATCCGATCAAAGGACCAGGTCCAGTCCAGGTTAAGGACCAGTCAATAAGGATGAAGATTGCACTCAGACACCCGTTGATGATGCGGAGGCATCGGGCGATAACGAAGCGGCCTCTTCCCCACACGAATTGACATTTGGCACGCGCATTTTGCGTTACTAGGTAGTCCTTGCATTGGACAACCAACACAAGCAGACGTTCATGGTCCAGAGCTTCCAAACATACCGGATCAACTTTTACATTGACCTGGGGAGGGGCAACACACGTCAATAACGCGCCGCTACCCAGCCGGCTAGGTCGCCACCCAGCCACGTGCAGCATCGAGGTCAGTGACTCCGTCCGTCAAGGCCTCACAACAGGCCAGCCGCCTTCAACAGCAGCTGAGGCGACCGCGCAGTTCAAACAAGGCCACCGTCTGCACGACCTCCCCTTGGGGCAGCAGCCTCAGCGAGGTCAGAAAGGTCAAGCCGCCGGCCCGCCGGCGGCGCCCTCATCAATGGCGACGCGTCACGCGCCGGCGCCATTATCCCTGGCGCGCGATTATCCCCGCGGAATTCGTACGGGATAATGAGAAATAACGGCCCCCGTTGCAGAATCACTGAATGGACCATTAGCCTAGATCCAATACAGGCGGCGCTCCCTTCGCAAAGAGTGCAGGTCGCGGCGTGACCCTATTCAACCGCTGGCAAGGTCCACGGGGCGCGTTGTGAAGGGGCGATGACGTCATCGCCCGAGGCGGTCCGGTCAGCGGCCGTTGGAGGCGCGAAGTAAGGCCTGAAAGACGGCTGCAGAGGTAAGCTGATCGCCCCCGATATCGCCGAATGATTTCGCTAAATTGCTCGTGCGACTGGCGCAAGCGCTGTTGGCGGCGAGTAAATGGGCGAGAAGATTGGGCGAAGGCGCCCCATTTATATATATATATATATATATATATATATATATATATATATATATATATATATATATGTGTGTGTGTGTGTGTGTGTGTGTGTGTGTGTGTGTGTGTGTGCGTGCGTGTGTGCGTGCGTGCGTGCGTGCGTGCGTGCGTGCGTGCGTGCGTGCGTGCGTGCGTGCGTGCGTGCGTGCGTGCGCGCGTGCGCGCGTGCGTGCATGCGTGTGTGTGTGCGTACCTTCGTCGCTGTCCGTGGTGCGTTTCATCAGTCGAGTCGTTAGTAGATCGGCCAGGGCAGGTAACGGGCTTTTATGGGGCCCATGTTCCCAGAACGCAGGTCGGTGTAATGAAACATTAAGGGAACGCGATGGAGACGCATTTACCCTCATTTACGGCACTGGACTACCACGGCTGGGCTAATGCTGACAGACGCACGGGTAATGCGCCATCAAAAGTAATTTCACGCACGATAATCCTTACGACGAGGAAGGTGAGTTGATCTTAACCAGATCACCACACCATATGCACGTGCCGGTCTGTGCGGTGATCAAGGTTCACTGCTTTAAATTACGATCACTATTAATCTACTGTCATTGAAGTTCCTATCACTATTAAATATACCGTAGTTAAAGTCCCTATCGCTACTAAATCTACCATCATTAAAATCCTTATCTGCTTAACCCTTCCAATTCATAGGAGACAGCCAGACGTCATTCCGCCAATATGCGTTTGCTAAATGTCACACGAAAGTCAAACTTAAACCACCCTTCTGAACCTATCCTATTCCCTACGTCTTGACCTATTCCTCTCACCGCTCTCTTTCCACTAACGGAACCCGGACGATTCCACCCACGGATTCTAGACGATTCCGCCCACGGACTCCAGACGATTCCGCCCACGGACTCAGGCGATTCCGCCCACGGACTCCAGGCCGCTCTCCGGGCGTTCCCACCGCCATAAATCACCACAGCACACCTGTTAATTCAGGCACGAGATGTTTTGATCCACGTCCCAAGAAAAGCAAACACGTCGTCCATCAGGGTTTGGGCGGAGGCCGATGATGAATAGCCGTTCCGAGACGCCGCCGCCAAACTCGGGCCAATCAATTAACGCGACGTGGCCACCGCCGCCACCGCCCCCCCCCCCCCCCCCCGCCCCTTTCATATGCTCGGGAAAGGTGTCTTGGCACAGGTGGTTGTGAGTGCTGTCTGGTCTGGTCCTTCTTTCAATCCAACAGAGTCTGATCTACGCTGGATCGGAAGAGCCAGATCCGCATGCGTGAATTTCGCTTGCCGTTCTGTGGCGACCGGATTAACCGCTGCGAACGCTCAGCTGCAGGAGCTCAGACACTTGCATCGATGACCTAAGATACTTAGATAAGCATCAGATACTTGCATCGATGACCGTTCGGTAACTTCGAGGGATGGATGTCCCATATCATCACGCGACTTGGAACTGGTCCTTTATCAAACACTGTGCAGTGTGCATTAGGCTAAACATAAACAATCGTTTAACCGAAGTCACGCTCTTGTCAGTTAACACACCTGATTAAAAAATGTGGTCGTTTTACCACCATAACGCTTAAATCGGATAAAACAGCCAGATGATGCCCTTTCAACAAATTTTAGAGGCCAAGTGAACTGGCGCCCGTGCTGCCAGTGGGGTGTATAGCGAGCGCAGCTCAGTGAGACGGACCTCTTCCCAGCCATGCACAGCCAGTGCAAATCAGCAGATGCCCCCCCCCCCCCCCTCCGTTTCCCGACATTTTTCCGTGGAAACGAATCGGTCTCTCGGCGTCTCCCCACGGAGACAAACCGTCTATCAGCGTCTCCCCGCGGATACAAATCCGTCTATTATCGTCTCCCCGCGGAGACAGACCAGTCTACTGGCGTCTCTCGGCGGAGACAGATCAGTCTTTGGCGTCTCCCCGCGGAGACAAATCAGTCTCTCGGCGTCTCCCCGTCGAGACAGACTCGACGCAGCCGTCTGGCGCCGCAGATACCCCACGGAAAACGTCGTCAGCGTCGGCGACCGCTGTGGATGACAGCACCGACCAGGGGAAGGGGGGACGAGCTGGGGGCGGGGGGGGGGTCTGACGGAAGCGATAACGCTGCCGGATGACGCGGGGTCACCGCGGCAGAGGACAGAGGACAGCGCGCAGTGGTTCTGGGGGACGGCTGGGACGACACTAGCGGGAAACAAGTGCTCGAACTGTGTTGACGATCGTGCTGCCTTCTGCAGAAATTGTCAAGTGTTTTTGGCTGAAAGCGAAGTTGTCGCAATCCAAGTTGAGAAGGGAAGAGCTTTCATTTAGGATCCGAGGAGGGGCTTTCGTTTGGAAACGCTCGGGGCAGGTGCGGGGAAGGCACCGCAAAAATACCTGCCGCGGCTTTGTTGTCTCGTCCGTAAGACCCACATGAGCGCCCTCTGATGCTAGTCGTATGATGCGTCATATATGTTTTAATATAAGGGCTTCGTAACACGATACCCCCCCCCCCCCCCCCACAGCACACAGCCACATGATCTGGCAGTTGGAAAACGAACTGAGTTGACGAACGACTCTGACCCCTTCATTTCGTGACGGAGACCGATCCAGCACACCAAGTGCCGTCAGTGGCTTGAAAGCTCCGACAGGTTAACCCGTAAGTCGGCATTTGTGTTGGACATGGTAGCCTTCGCCATAGCTGACCCAAAACTGTGACATCAAAACCTCCATCGCGGTCGTACCTGGCAATGCCGCGATAATTTTGTTTGGTATGTCGAATCACGTTTGCCTACACTTGACAATCTTGTTCGAAAAAAATGAGTCCTGTTTACAACGCCCTCGCAAGCTGTTCATCTCTTTTGTAGGTGAAACAAAAGCGCAGCCAGCATCGAGGATAGAACCCACAACCTCGTCGCCTTGCAACAACGCACATCCCATAATAACAAGCCACGGCTCGCCCCGGAATAACTGCTTCCAACCCCACGCGGTAACAAGGTGAAATGAATGATCTCATTTGAAGGAATAGGGCGCGCAGGCAGTAAATCAAGCGTTTGACTCAGCTGATGGTTATTGCACACCCCATGCAGTGCCACAATGGAGCACTGTTCATGCTCCATGATCGTTAATCACCGTGAATGGCATCGAATGATACAACGTGGCTTCAGTGATGGGCAGGCATTTTACGGCCGACTTGGCCTTGCCTTGAGTGAAACGGTTCGTCAAGGGTTTGCAAACCGACGCGCTGCTGATGGCGACTTGATAAAATTGTTGGGCCATATAACGATGAGAGACGACAGAATCGGCAGGATTTATGGCGTAACGCGGCGCTGATATTTATGAGCATGAAAACTGTTACACATCATGGAAGAGATTCAACATCGGGTTTATTTCGGGCATGAAAACCCGACAAACTACAGACACCCGTCGAAACCCATCAGATCCACGCCATCCGCGAAACAACTAACATCTGGCAGCAGCAGCGCCCGGCTCGACACGTCACTGCGTGAAGTTTTTTATCCACCCACCTTCCCGCCCGCTGGGTTTGCTTTCGCCGCGGGGCACGCGCAGAAAAACGCCGTCCAAACATGACGAATGGCCTACGGACGCTACGCTAACGAGCGCGCTAAGCCGCCATATCAGCACGTGACACTTGGACTGACATGCCCCGCGGCGGGAGGTGCTGGAAAGATAACTGGCAGCAGGCGCAGCAGAGAAAAACCGGCGTATGCTCCCGGTACTGGCGCTAGTGGGTAAATACGCAGATCCATCATGAAAATCCAAGACGAGGGGCCGGGCACATCACAGTCTCGTCACAGTTAAGTCGTGTGTTGACGTCAGGGTCCATTATTCCATTTGCACTGTACTTTGGAATGTTTGTAACATTGGAGAAGCGTCAGTTCCAAGCGGAAAATGGAACTGAGACATTCTATAATTTTTGGGCAGATGCTCTGAAATGGCAGCAGTCGTAGAGTAAAGAACGCCCATCGATTGAACGCGTAGGGTACCTTACGCGACAAGTTATCTCGCACGACAAAGTATTAACCCGCTGTTGTCCTTTTCAACGCAACTGTATAATCGCCATGTGACTGGCCAGACTGCACTTACGCACCAACGATTTCGGAGGATTTCGTGGCGGCTTTGGTACAACAGGTGAGCACTTATGAACTGCACTCGCATGCGCATTTGTATGCGACATCTCGACACATCCACAACACAGCGTGGCTATTCTTGCTCCGGTCACTATGGGCGTGGTGGGTAAATTATATTGTTGAGGGCCAACGTGCATCTGGTTGATCTAGCCCCCCACGCTGTCGCGTGCCCTCCTATCATTTACGGCAAATGTAAGGCCGGCAGCATTTCTAAGAGTCTGCAACGCATTGTGTTGCACGATTGTGTAACAAGCAGCCGTCAATGTGAGCGTAAATTAAAGCCCGTTAGATGATTATCACAACACTCCTTGATCTAGATTTCAAACAAAATTCGTAAGCCTCCATGATTAACTGCATAGTACCATTTTTAAGCTGTGTCAAAAAACGTCACGTGAAATGTCCGATGGTGTGAGCCAATTATAAGTTGTAGCCTCATCCTTAAATATACGTTTATCTTTGTCTTTTTCCACTCGCCAAACCACCACCACCTTCCACCACAATCTCCCCGAAGCGTCACTGACCTCTTCAGCGGCGCCCCAGGCGATTGGCAATAGTCTGCGGCCCCTCGGGGACCGCCGGGCCCCGGGGCGATTCTCCGAAACCGACGCCAACCGACGGCGGGGCATTTGTACCTGCCACCCGGCCGGCAGAAACGCCCCCGGAGAGGCACCAACACGGCCCGGGCGGATGGCCGAGAGCGGGAGAGAAAGGCTTTAAGCTTGAGATGGGTTGGTTTTGTGACGGCTCCAGTGCTTTGCAGTGGAGAACGATCGGGAAGTCGATGTTGTTTTCGCGATGCGATGCATGGATGCAATTACAGCCGCGGTGAGGTGCGGCATCTAAATAAATGCGATCATCTTGTTCTCATTTCGCCACTTTACATGCCGGTCACTTTTCCAAACACCAATCAGCAAGCATGTGCTCGAGTTCCCCCGGACGCACTAGAGACACACAACTCGTCCTCAACGATCATCTATCTTCATAATCGATTCGCACCTGAGCGTACTCGACTACGCTCTATTCATTATACCGCTGTCAGCAGCTAGTGTTCCGTTAATCAGGGCGCCGCCAGGACAAGAGTCGGTCTATTTATTACGCAGTTGTCAAACAGCCGACGTTGGGTCGGATCTAACCGCAAACATCCAGCTGACACCACAATCAATAACAAGCTCCACAAAAGGTCGTGTGATTATAAAACCATCCCATGTCACCGCGCGCCGTCAGCGGGGGGATCACATTTCCTTTTCGTGTCGTGACACGATTTTGGGCGGCGGGAGCCCCGGCGTTTAAGACACAGAAGCTCTCAAATACATAATGGGCCCGTTTTTGACCTGTACCATCAATGTAATGCTTTCACACAAGAAATAAAAGACACACTTGTGTTAAGCGGATACATGCATGTAGGGATGCCGTGACCGATCGTGGTGCTTGGAGCCCGTAGCGAACTTTGTTGACAAGATCCCATACCAAACGCGGAATAATTTGGGTATTCGGGTGCGTTGCACCTAACCTCGTAACGGTAAAGTAAAAACCGCAAAGGTGACCGTGGTGATAATGATGTAGATACCCTTTGGATTCAAAAATTTATTCCTCATTTTCGAACCACTTTTTGGCGGGCTAAATCATGTGACGACAGTGATCTGGACAAGATTGGTGACCAATCTGAGTCGTTATGAGAGCCAGGATGGGACACCACCAACAACGAGGAGCTTCCGACCAACGTGTCTTATCCAGCTGCGGCCCAGCAGCCACTAGAAGCGGGTCATCCCTTCGCCGTCCTTGCTTTGATCTCTCTTTTTCTTCCGTTTGTTTTCCGGTCAGACTGTCATACAAGCTCTCCTATGGCGATACTCACTTAACAAAAAGGTCTTCACGCTGCCGCGAGCCATAGATCCAGGGCCCTTCTTCAGGTAAGCAGTATGACCTCCTCGTGGCCGTGGTAGCGAGTGAGAAGCCCACTACGTAGTGCTGAAGCCAAAAAGCGGTCAAGCAGCATTGCACGTGTTGAGTGTTCGGCAGGTACGCTATCTGCAGCTTGCAGGAAAACGATGTGATCTTGCTCTTACCGCAAAGTTGACATTCGATTATGAAGTGGGATTCCATATCCTACTGAGTGCCGACCAGTATGGTCACGGTACCTCCGACTTCCGTATGTATGCTATCCGTAGCCTGCAGCAAAACCATGTGATTTTGTTTCAACCACGAAGTTTGCATCCGGTTTTCGAGAGGGACTCCGAAAACTTCTGAGAAACGAGCAATACCACCGCGGGACCTCAGACGCCCTGAAAAGCAGGCGGCGACGCCCACCACCCATCTTTGGCTCTGTATTACCATGATAAGCTGACTTCAGCCGATCAATCACAAACTCATGCAAGCATGATCACTCACTTTATCAGGGAAACTTCAGGAAGGCTCCTTGAATGTCAGGCGCGACAAGATCGAATTGAAGCGAAGCATAATTTCATGGCGGCATCCCACCGATTCGAAATGGCAATACACCACAGCAAATGGCGACCTGGATGATTTAAAGCGCCCATCCAGACAACGGGATCAGTCTGAAGGTGATTCGTTCTGGATAGCGTCAGTCACAGACGGGCTGAGAGCGCGGATAGCCATCTGGAGCGTGACTGTGTCCAAGCCAGGCTTCGCAGATCCAACACGTCAGCGACACACGCCGGACAAACATGAGCAACTACAATAACAATAAAGCAGGCCATTGTAGAGATATATCGCGGACGTTTAAGTACTTTTTGACGTGATGCATTGCGACAGCGTCTTCTCAAGGTCAGCGTAGATTGGTGCCAAATCTGCAGGATGCATCATGCATTACACGATATCAAAAGTGCCACCGCAGCTCGCCGTGTCGCGCATAAAAGACTCCGATCCTTGAGCTCCAGCGCCAGGTCAAAGGTCAAGGTCACAGCCTGGCCAGCGGCCAGCCAGCTTGATGACGTCAGCCGCGGCCTCGCGGCGTCACTGAGCAATGACACCCGCACCCGACACTGGCACTGACACTGACACCGCTCCCATCGCGTCCATCTTCATGAGGGACTGGAGCCATTGACTCTAAGCTGCGCCCATTTTGAATAATATTATGACCGCTCATGCCGCTGTTGGCGCGGTTAACAAACGGCTGGCCGTGATCTTGCATGACAGCCGGTGGATCGATGAATGGCCCATGCGTCGGTTTTCATTCGCGAAAAATGTCGCCCGTTTGGACAGAATTGCCTACACAAACGCCGCAAAGAAACCTTAGCTCCTCTAAAAGCCTGACATGCGTTTATTCAGACCAGAAGCCTACTGAGCATGCTTAATGGCTGTGCAAGTGGTGTCAGTGATGTTCACGCGTCCTTCTGATACCATGATACTGATACCGCAATTAACCCGACTTCTCACAGCATGATACTGTGAAACTGCGGCCTTACAGTGCGTCAATTCACCTCACAGCGCATGACCCTGTGAGGTGAAGTATCTGTCCACAACACGGACATACCCGTTACAATACGCAGCACATAGGATACGCATATAAAGACGTCATTCCAGAAGCCGTTATCGTCGCTGCCGCAGACGGTCTCGCCCTCGCCCTGGTCACAGACCATGATGGAACCCGCCGAGTCCAGCCAGCGGAAGCCCCAAATCCAATTTGGACGCGCGAGCGGGCGCGTTCGCCCCCGCCCCCCCCGCCAATGTCGACAGCAACGACGACCGTTCGTCGAATCCGACGCCCCGATCCGCCGCCACCGGCCTGCCTGATTGGGCCCGCCGGCGCACAGTGGAACAGCCGGTCGCACGGCCGACTAATTGGGCTCGGCGGCGCACAGTGGGACAAGGTGTCATCTGGGATCTGATTGGGACCAGCAGCGCGCATTGGGTTCGAATCAGACAGCTCCCGCGCTGGCTTCGCCATCTATCGCCCCACGAATCGGGGTGCATTAATGATTTTGGGGAAATTTCACGACGTTTGAGAATTCGCTCGTCATTTGGTGTCTGAATCTGTCACATCGGTTACGGCGGGAAGCAATAGATCCTCGAAGCACTGCACGGATCTTTGCATGACAAAATACAGTTGGTTATTTACATACAGCTGTATTTTTGCATGACATTTTAAAATACAGCTGTATTTTGCATGACAAAATACAGCTGCAACCCACGACCTAACCCACGGTCGTTTACAAACGCTCTGCCTACCGCGCTACATCCTTCCCGGAAGGGATGACACGGGCCGACGCACGAAAGCTGCACGCGCGAGACAGCCATGTTTGTAGCCACGTCTCAAAATTTCGGGAGACTCTCGGAATTGGAGGGGTCAACTGAAACTTGGCGGCCAGCCTACATGCAAAAATGGGAACCATGAAAACAGTGCATTTCACAGGAATAGTTGGAGGGATTGGTTTAGACTAGGACTGATTAAGAGCAGATGGAGGAAACATGTCATGTTGGGAGAACTGCGCGAGACATGCCCCCAGCCTCCTCCCCCCGTGGTCACACCCACAGAGACAACCCCAGCGAGATGGTCACGGGGGCGACGGGACCGTCGCAGCTTCATCCCGACGACCCCGACGATCGATGATCGACCGGCGCCAACATGGCCCGCCCCTGTGCCGCTCCTGTCGAGAAGACAATCTGGGCGTCACGCCGAATCGACCCGGTGCAGAGCGCTGGGTGATCTCCGGGGCTTCGCGGGGGCTGGACAGGCGTCGCTGGCAAGAGGCGGGACATCGAATATGTCGGGACGAGGCTCTTTGCATGGCGCGGATTGAGTTGCCGCGAGTCCTGCGTGCGACTCAGTATATTTGCTGCGGAGATTTGACGGTATTTTGTGACGCGTGTTCCACACATTTGGCCGCCGGGAAGGGAGAGAGATATGCAAGCTCGCCGAGGCAAAACTGCCGATACCAAGAAATTTCGGATTTTAGTTGATTATTTACCCTGGCTATCTCATCAGTAGATGGCGTTCCGAAAAGCATATACGCACATGGCATAGCTTGACACTGCAAGAGACAGAATGCGAGCATGTCTCTCACGCAATGACAAGTACCATTACAAGGAGTGCATTGCACACATGAATTTAATACGTTCCCACATCGAAAAATCTCTCAGACCTTACACATATACGGCATACTCTGAAGTGTTAGCAAAAAAAGAACATCTGAGCTTCATTTTAACCCCACGTCATTGCCCATTTGCGATACCCGCGCACCAGCTTCCCTGTTTCTTAGTCCAAATCCATTTGATGCATCACTCGTTAAATGTCGAAATATCCCGCGGTCGTAGCATTCTACCTCAACCACAAGCACGGTGTCCGAACTAACGAAAATCGCGCCCCACGTGGTTCTTAGTCTGGGCGCTGATCCTGTTCCCCTCTCATTCAATGATGCAAATCCACGAAACTTAGCTGGATCTTTTCCCGCGCCGACCAAATTCCGAAAAATGATATGCAAATTTCACTGCGCCCCAGAGCTGTGCAATGAAGATCCGACCGCCCGGCCTTTTACAATGCTCCAGCTCGCACCAATAAAATAGTAGTATGTCTGGAGCGGCGGCGTCTTGTGGTCCGCCACGTCCGCAGATATATCGCCAACCCGCGCTGGAGTCAGGCTAGTGTACCAGGCCGGCAACAAATGAGCTTCCACACGCCCACCTTGTTCGCTTTCAGCCGCGGGATGAGGAACGGCCAGAGCAGGGGCGTCGTCAGCACCTAGCTCCGATGGGGGCAGGGGCGTCGCCACCATCTGGTTCTGATGGGGACAGGGGCGTCGCCAGTATCCAGTTCCGATGGGGGAACGGACTGACACAGATCTACCGCCAGAGCTCAGGGAAAAGTTCACATGCGGAAAGACCCGTGTTGCCGCTTGCGGGAAGGGGATTAGCCTTTGGGTAAGGGAATTGCTACTGCGCGGTGACACCGCTGACGGTCTGACACCCCACTTAGCTAGTACCGCAACGACAACGCCCTCCAAACGACGCCCTCAGCGCAAATGTTTGCGATTAGTGGTAATGAGGCAGAAAAACAGCCACATTACCACGTACTTCCCTCGCCTCCCGAAATACATACAAATGACCAACTGAGTAGCACCGCGCACGCCCCTCTAAATTCGGCCTCCCATATCTTATCTGCACATCACCCCCGCGGGATCGAGCCGGCGGGAGGCCCGTCTAATCGCATTGCGCGAGGTAAGCGTGTTTTCCTCGCGAACGGGGGCAACTGCCGATACATCATGGTCGCGGAGGGTGTTTACCCCACCGGCGGTCCTCATTAACCCTCGAAACAAGCTCAGGAGTGGAGGCGTGGATCAAACGCCCACATAGCTGGAGCGAGCGGCGCATCCCAAGGGCCCTCTCCGGAGCGTTCCGCGGCCCTCTTCCGGGCCAGATACGGAACTGCGTCATCCTGGCCATGCTGCATGAGCCTGCTTAATTCTCAATGGATCCCCGACCTGTATTCCCTGTCAATGTCTGAGCCGTTTACTTACGCAACGATCTTTTCACATCTGGCGAAAATCTGGAAGGCGCGCGCCATTTAAACGTCACCGTAAGATTTGCACCGGGCGACACGGGACGTTGACGATCACCCTTTTGGTTGGCGTCGGCCATCTAACGTTGGAGCCGATGGGCGTCCACACCATAGAAGATCAGCGGCTGGGGGAGGGGGCCGCCGTGGCCCAGAGGCCGGAGTCTCTCCCCCCCCCCAACCTCCTCGTGACCCGAGGGAAGCGTCGGTGCCAGTCGGCTGACAAAAAGTACTTAAGCTATCGAAACCGCCAAGGATGTATATATATATATATATATATATATATATATATATATATATATATATATATATATATATATATATATATATATATATATATATATAGGTGGGAACGCTATCAAGCTCAGCTGAGTCAATCACCTCTGCTGCAGTGCGGTTTCCCCCAGTTTTTAACGCACTGGCCGGGATGGCTGTTGTGGTTAGCACCAAAATATCCCACGCCAACGGCCGCAGCGAAACACGAACATATCAAACAAAGGCATGATCGGCAATACATCTTACGCTCGTTGCTCTTCCACTTGTTTGCCTGGTGAGGGAGATACAGGCATTAGACCCAAGACCCCCAATCACTAGGACTTCTCCAACTTTTTGCCGTGCTGGGGAGGAGTGTCGCCGCAGTGCAGGCACAATCACGCTGATTTAGGGTGCCCAGAGGGCCTCGGCGGTAGGCAATGAAGTACCGGATGGGTCGTTTTGCCAACTTTTGAGGAAACTGCACATAAAATATGTCCATACACTGATTTTATGTTGCGCATTTACCCCATTCGTGACGCGTTTTGGCCCAGCACGTACTGGGACGGGCTCTTGGCCTCAACCACGCAATCAGGTCGTCAATCCTATGTAACGATGACATGGCACATATGGTGGTGGCACAGATGGTGGTGGGACACATGGTTTGGAACATGGACACATGGGACTATGGTGCAGTCCACCCGGCTAGCATTCGAGTCCACACCACGGACGAGAGCACCATGTTGTGACCCGGAGCTGGGTCCTAATGGTAATGGGATTACATGGCCAATGAAGATTGAAGAGCGCCATGGCCCAGTGCGTCCGTAGCTGGCAGAATCGAATAAGCTGAATTGCCATCGGTTCGATGATTTATTGAGCTTTTAGGGAGGCGTCGAACTAACTTGGTCAGGTGCTTAGGGTGTAATGGTACGCATTTATTCCACCGTTTGCGTGAGGCAGGCTGTTCGGAAGGGTTCTCTTAGGGTGATCAGAAATCTGGACGCTAATGTTTTTCCGATCGTGCTCCTAGAATTGTCACGGAGGTGACTAATTTCACAAAACTTAGAGGCGGTTTAATTCCAGGAAAAAGATTTCGTCAACGCAACAAACACTTTGGACACGCTTCCTTAAACTGGCGGTGCCATTCCACATCCTTTCGTTTTCACACAGATCTTCAGACCGAAAAAATCGAGTGATGATATTGATGGCACGGTACGTTTGGTGCCAAGTCATGAAATTATGAAAATAAGAACACGTCATGCAAGTCTGCAATGAAGACTTTTACCGATCAGATCGATAAAATCGTGCGAAGGTCTTTGTGCATTTGGAAGACGTTTTGACAAGCCGCCGTATTCTTTTGTAACATGTTGTGTCCAAGTTGAAGTCTGCGAACCCATATAAGACTTAACAATGGACAACTTAACAACACGCACGTTTTTGTTGAAGACGATAGTCCAGTGAACCGAAGATTTCTTTTCCGGGAAGAAGATTCGCAAAACGAGCTGGGGCTGAGCAGAGAAGATTGAACAAACCTACACCCAAAAGAATAGCACAAAAAAACATTCTCCCCGAATTTCACTCACTTCCCTCTTCAACCTGCGGGGTTAGACCAGCACACTCATCACCCAACCCCCAACCCCAACCCCCAACCGAACAAGAAGCTACACTCTGGCTTTTTCATGGACACCACACGAAAGGTATTAATCTTGCGCTGACCTTCCGAGAGCGCACCAAAAGCAAAGGCAACGATCACCACATCAAACGCACGCCGCGCAAGATCTGCATTCGATACCGCGACCACGTGACGTCACTGGTCAGCCTCTCCCATTGCGCGGCGCACCGCACCACGCAGATGAGCGACAGCACCGGCGCATTACAGCCATTCATGCAAGTCTTATCGGCCCATCACATTGCAGCGAACGCGACTCAATAACGTCGACCATCCAGCGCGGCATCCTAAGCCGACCCGAGGCCAGCTGGGGCGGATTTTCCCCGCACATGTGTGGCGAAACGTCCAGCTGTCGAGGACAAGCCGGCAACCTCAAGGAGGGACACATGCCGGCCTGACTGCCATTGCGCACAGTCGCGGGCCCAGCAGGGTGATAGAAAGGCCCAGTTCTGCGCTCACCAGGGCATGGGGGGTTCGTCACTTTGATTTTACCGCTCGCGTTTTTGTTCGCTTTGGCCGGACGCTGCCGATGGTGCATCTTGGGCCAGACTAGAGGAGTCAGCCGACCATTCAGGGCGGTGTTCGGACTGTGGACGCGGTTGCCATGCTGTGTGCGCAGCGTGGCGCTCCGGCATGGCGTTTCGCTCGGACGTGGGCTCGAAAGAAGCATCACAATTCGATTCGACGTCTGCTATGATGCTGCATCCATTCGCCAAGCAGCCGGCTCCTCACGAAACACAAGTAGCCTGTACGGACACAGGCGTCTTGATGTCCACCTTGAGTCTTAGACCAAACGATTTTAGGCCCGATAGATCTATTGGACGGTAAGGCTTCAAACCCGTTAAACAACAAAAAACCTGGGAAAGGAAAATGGCGCAATGCCATCACAGTGCGCACCACTGTCCGGTGCTCCACCACACCCGCTCACCCTCTATATCCGCGCAGACTCACGGTAAGCATCCCTGTCACAACTCACAGCACCCCTCCTAAACTCACCGTAGACGGTGAGCCGCGCCGGAGGGCTGACTCGGCGGTTGGCCACGTTCTCGGCAACGCACGAGTAGTTGGCCATGTCGGACAGCTTGGCGGCCGCGATCAGCAGGTTGCCCTCGTTCGAGATGATGTAGTTGGGGTCCAGCTTGGGGTCGACCGTCACGCTGTTCTTGAGCCAGCTGAGCGAGGGCGGCGGGTTGCCCTCGGGTGGGACGCAGCGCAGCTCCACCGTCTGGTCCACCTCCACGCGGTCGGAGAATGGCGGCGTGTGGAACGATTTCTTCAGGTCTGTGGACAAGCAAAAGCCGGTTATGGGAATGTAATCCGGTTCGCGAACGAACGCTGACCATGTGGTGGAGATTTCTGCAAGCTTGAGAACCAGAAATGGTGTTGGTGATCAATTCCGCTATGTGGACAGAGCACAGCGGTTGGCGGTCACTTCTTCAGATATGTGGACAGACAAGAGTGGTAATGTGACTTGGCCAGGTTGGCTATGACCAAGAGCAGGTGATGGTGGCGTTCTGAGACGCGGACGAGGTACACGAGGATGTGGCGATGACCTCGGCCAAGATAAGAACAAGACTGCTAGCGACTTGCTTAGTTTGGTGGGACTGTCAAAAGAGCTTCTCGCGTCTGAAGCCAGGAGTATTCCACCTCACAATCAGCTGCGTTGTTCCAAAGATGTACAGTTTTAGACGTCACTTTGTGGTACCTATGATTTTTCATATTACACCGCTCAGGTGACGGCTCAGAAAAACAACACTTATTTGACCAACACCAACACGGGAAGGCGCCCGAGACTGCAAAAAATAAAACAACAAAAAACAGTGCTATTCGTACGACTACTACGCCGTGCTGTCCGATTCTCCAAACTGTTTCTATCCTCCCGCGCGCCCAATACCGCCCAATCATCGAACCAGCCCCCATTATCTGCGCGAAAATCATCGCCCAAATGAGCTGGCACATTCCCGCGCCACTGCTCGCCACATTAGCCACGTTCCCGCGCCACTGCACGCCGTGGCGGACACATTCCGCCCTAGCGGAGGACACGGCGGTTAAGCGGCGCCCGCCGGGGGGCGCCGGCCGAAACGCGGGAGGGGGGCGTGCAACCCGCAGATACCCGCTGCAACAATGGCGCCCGCGCCCCGCTCGCCCGCTGGGTGTTGTTTTAGACCATGATGGATGGCCGTGTAGGGACTGCAGGCGCCACCAGTGGATCATCGCGTATTTGTTTCGACTTCGTCCGCAGGGGGGAGGAGGATAACGGAGCTTGTCGACGCAGCGCCTGTTTCAGCCGTGGTCCGGGGAAATCACGCCAGACGGAGGAGCTCAAACCGCTCTGCGCTAGACAACTTTTCGACTACAACTTTCGACTCAGGTTGCACATGTCGAGAGCAGGAGGTGTCTCAATGGAGGTGTCTAAAAATATCTCAATACCTATAGGAAGAGCGTGACCTACTGTGAAGTTCCACCCACGGAGTTCGCATGCAAAACTCTCTGGAAAACACTCAGCAAATGCAACTTTTGCGCCTGGGCGCAGAGGACAAGCCGTTTTTTTTATCTGGGTATCAAACTGGTAACACTTACACCGGAGGGAGGAGGCGGGGGGAGGGGGCACGCGAGGCCCCGTTGGTGTCGCCCGTACATCCCATCCTGATTACTTTGTGTTTGTTAAGCGCTCTCCCCCAACCACAATTCTTTAAGAGAAGTGTGCACAGCTGAAGCACATCGACATCTCAGTTGGAATAACTTGGCCTCTTCTGCCGCGGGTGCGGCGGCACCCTAACCGCTGTTGAAAGTGGGAGGCTGCACTGGGAGGATTCGCCCAACGCACTTATGCTCCGGACAAGCCCCCATAAATTGCGGGGAAGCCCCGAAGCTCTTTGTTCCAGCATTAGTGAGCTCCTCCCACTACAAGCCAGTCGATCTGGGCATTAGTTCGGACGTAATTGCACAACAGCTGAATACGCATTGCGAATCAAGCGATGTAAATCAGGCGGGTGATCGTTTATTAGATTGTAACGCGCACCGACTCGTGGGAATAGCCCACTGGTCTCGGATTCCGGTGAAGCATGCAGCACCCGGCATCGTAAATCGTCCGATGGTCGAAAGCTAACAGATGTGATAGCCCATTGGGCCATACATCTTGTGAATTGCAACCGCTTAATTTCGTCACGAACTATACGGTGCTGAACGTCGATACGTCTCCCTAAATCCACACGTCATAACCAAAACCAGTACGCAAAGATGACGGCAAACTAGCTGGATCCAACATAGTCATGGTCATAACCGTTACATTTGCGCACTAATTGAGATGACCAAATTAATTCCCAAGCAACCGTGATTTACGGTAGTTTCTACCCCAGAAGGCTCCGCGAAGATCCAGCCGCGTCGACGCCTTCCTCCAACCGTGCTCTTTTTTCATCGGCGGGCGATGACGATGACACGGCCGTTCGGTGGCCGCCGCAGGACACCGAACGGTAATACGCCGTGTAAATAGTTCGCTGCAGCGCATCATCCATCTAAACCGGGTTACGTTGACCGCACGTCTACAGCGACAGCGGGAGCGGAGGTGACACAGCGGGCGCGGAAGCCACAAACTCTGAACGCAAGTTTGAGAACCGCCGAGTCACGGCCCCCGCCGCAGCGGCTGATTGTGCGCGTGCAGACGGACTGGCGCGGCGAATGCAATGCAGGGGAGGGCCGGGTCGAATCCCCGCTGCGCCGTAAGTTTTTGCCGTGGCTTGGTTGTGACGTGCAGGAAGGCACGCGTGGGAGAGCGAGAGAGGAAAAAGCCGAATGCAAAGCAGCCGTCAGACCGGCAGACAGTGACAGCAGTGAAAACAGAGAGACGCGCCGTCACACCATCCCGCGATTTTCAATCTCGAAGCCCTTTTCTTTTCTATTTTTCTTCATGTGCATTCTATCCAGCTGCCTGTGCCCGATCTGGCGTAAATAAGATGCGAATAAATCGGGCCAGAATTTTAACCTTCAAACGTGCAAGAAGCCAAGACAACGTCCACATGAAACGTCCCGACAGAAGAGTTATTCCATAATCCTACTCATCTCGGTCCCGCATGCCTAAACGATCGAACTTTTTGGCTGTGTTTTTGCGCGCTGAGTGTTGACAACAGCTGGCCGGCTTCAGGCTTTCCAAAATCCACCCAAACAACGGACTGAACCTCTTCGAAAATGACGCCAACGGGCGCAAAAGCCTTCCCGCGGATTACGGTCCAGCCTTTCCAGGGTGGATGTTTCTTCTGCGCCGCTCCGACCGAACACAATGAGCCATAAAACTGGCGCTGCCGGCGCGCCCCGACTGCACCAGAGAGGTCCGGGGCATAAAACCAGCGCGCTCAGAATACAGATGGCGCCTGAACTGGACCAAAGGTGGTATCTAGAAGTCCGACGGAAACGCGTGGCCAAAGTGGTGCGGGTCTGACATTACGGAGATGCCGAAGGTAGTTTACGTGAGCCCGAAATACAAGGTGCTGCAGGCAGCGAGGGACGGAAATCGCACGAAGTAAACGGAATGGTCGGCGCTATAAATCAAATTTATTGGCTCATGCACAGGGACCACTGTCAGAATGTTGAGCGGTTTCGACTGATAAAATGCGACTCGAGAGCGTCACTCAAACCGATGTAGGCAGCCCAAGCCCATCAAGATCAAAACCGCAACGACCTTGTCGGAGCCGCGACAACGCAAAGCGCTTTTATGCCCAAGCGCAGCGGAAGTGTCCGAAACCACAAACCCGCTCAGATGGGCTGTGCTCCAATTGTTGGCAGCATATCTTCCCCATCCTCCCTTCTCCCCCGTTGTGGGTATTATGAAACAAAACTTACATTTAGACCGTTTTGGAATCCAACGACGTAAGCAAGTCATCTCAATTTGACATGATATCTGATTTCCAATCATCGATGGAGATGAAAAATCAGAAAAGTAACCCACTTCCGGCTCACACGCTTACACGGCGCGATCCAAAAACGGTCCTAATTAAGTATTCGCCTCGTAAGACCAGTCACTCGAGCCTCACTGACGACAGTGACCCCGCCGAAGAGCGGACTCATCCGTGTACGGTCCGATGTTTTGTTTCTGATGGCACCCTCTCATTAGACACCAGCGACAACGGTGATCCTGCTCGCGCCGATTTCACATTGACCTGCAAGGGCCGTGACGTCGTCGGGATTCGAACCCACGCGGAAGTCGAAGGCCCGATACACAACACGCCTCCGAGGTCTACTGGAGGACCGGGAAGCGGGACAGTCGACCGCCACCAGGTGGCGCCATCGGCGTGCCTTCCTCAGCAGGCGACGACAGGCCGCGCCCCGGTAATGTCTTATTTATACAGCGCCTGCGCAGACAAACAAGCGAATGGCCGGTCCAGAGAGACACTACCGGTCTCGCCGACGTGACGGCCGGGGCAGCGGGGTGGTCTTCTCAGCGCACCGCGTTCGGGCCAGCTTGGTTCCCACCCTTGCCAGGTAAGGGCCACTCAGGCTGGAGCACCCCCAAAGCGGTGCCCATGTGGTAATATGAGATGTCTCCGCGGACAGGTCTGGCGGGATTGAAGCCGTGTCCAACATCTGGGCGCATGAATAAATCCTGCGCAAGCACATGCCATCCCATAAAATTAAGTTTAATGTCGCGGGGTTACAGCCGTTTGCTTTTTGTTTTCCAGGGGTACATAGGGATATAAAATTGCTCTGGACAGGCCATTACTGCCAAGCCTGAGCATTCGCCCGGAAAATCCTAACAGGTACGCGCACTGAAGCGCTCCAGCCTGCACTCCTTTCCGCATCTGCAGAAAACACGGCAGCGCCTCGGTCCCCTCAGCCGTGCAGCACGGCTCGCCGAGCCCGTGCAGCCGTCCCGGCCCGCGCACCGGCGGCGTGTCGGTGCCGGCGCTGATTGAGCCGGGTACCGTTAGACGGCGCCGCGCCGGACTGTGTCACGTACCGACCGCCGCCCAAGCGTGCCCCGCCGGCACGCCACAGCAGTGCGCCCGGACGGCCCGACCCGGCCTGGCCCGAAAGCCGTCCGACCCGGTCTGACATGGTATAATTTGCCGATGCTTGAGGGAAGTGTTCGTGGGTGAGAGGTGGCTAGGTGTGAACCATCGAATTTTTGGGTACGCGCAATAGACGTGGCAAGTGGAGCAATGTTATTGTGACGTGCGGATAAGCCACCGAATAAAAAAATTGGTACAACATAACGACAAAAGATCGCAACAAGAAGTTTCCATCCAAAGCCTTCAACCAAGCAGTTTGTAGTTTCGTAGACGACACATTCCCTTTGAGACACTTGCACAGCCACACTTGCATACGGCGCACAAATCAACAATACGGACCAAACGGCAACGCAGCCAGCAAATTCCGAGTTACGACACATGTAGCCAACCGTATCCGCCCACCAAACCCACTACCACTCATTGTATGCAGGACAACGCGCGTGGCGCCACGCCCCCCCCCCCCCCCCCCCTCTTGGACACTCCCCACCCCGCCACGCACGTGGGAAGGCGATGGGCGGGGGAGAAAGCGTGCAGGCACGGTAAACAGTCGCCGGCTCCACAGGAGAACCGCTGCGAAGGGCGACGCCCCCGCAGCCAGGGAGGGTCCTCCGTGGGCTGCAGGCTCTCATGCAGGGCGCGCGGCGTCGGTGTGCGCACCACAAGCTGGTCAATGCTGCTTCATATTGCGTTTTTATGTTATTTGTGGCAGGACGCCCGTTTACGTCTACGCCGCGAAAAAGCATAGCTCGCAGCTTAACTTTATGAAACTGGACACATCTCGTGGGATTGATGTGAGCAATGAAACAGACCGCGAGCACAGACCGCGAGCAGGTGTACTCAGAGGGTTTAAAGCAGCGGTTACAAACGCCCGACATTTTTTTCTGGCGGGGCGTGTCCAAAGTGGCTGCATGATTTACTTCCAGCCAGGCTCACCGCACGAAAAAGGCGGCAGCAATTCTGGAGATGAACAAGGCGATTGCGTAACGGTCCTTTTTATTAAGTGCTGCCGGCCGTTGAATGCGGACGCTCATCTTTTTTGTGTCACCATAAATGGCGATGACAATCTGTTAGCTACTGACAGCTCCCGGACGGTATCACGGCCAATGCTCACCCTCTGCCTGCACATGACGGGTAATAATCACTTAAATCCCAGCCAACATTTTGATAGCTGTATTTAGGTGTTTAGATGCAGGGGTCAGTGAAAACCACTTACATCTTAGTAAACACCTGACGAAAGTATGGGCGTTCAGATATGCCCATTCTTGGAATCAAGTTATTTCTCGATTGAATTGACTTGGACTGATCCTTACGCGATCCCTCCTATAGCTCCGATCCTTACGCGTCTATGAGACTTAGACTGAGCATTAACACACACGTCCGGTGATCACAGCACGCAATGAGAGACGCAACGAATAAAGCGCAATGAAAGTGTGAAGCATAAGGCGTAAATAAAATAAAGCACGATGAGCGGCATTTCCCGACAGCGTTTTGCCCAGTCGGCCCCGAGCACCAGCGCTGTGTTATCTCGTAGACGCCGCTGCCCTCGCACAGAGTTGGTCTCACCATACGGTGTAGCCGCATACCTCTACATCAGCCCCCTACTTCACCAGCCAGACCATACGGTGTAGCCGCATACCTCTACATCAGCCCCCTACCTCACCAGCTGGACCATACGGCATAGCCGCATACCTCTACATCAGCCCCCTACCTCACCAGCCAGACCATACGGTATAGCCGCATACCTCTATATCACCCCCTACCTTACCAGCTGGACCATATGGTATAGCCGCATACCTCTACATCAGCCCCCTACCTCACCAGCCCGAAGACCATCTCGCCCCGTGAGCACCAGTGCGAGCACTACGAGGTCACCAGCACCACCAGGCTGGTGACCGGTGACGGCGCTTGACGCGTCCGTGGCGGGAGCTCACGAGACCTACACCCTGCCCTGTCTTACAAACGAGGTACACAGGACGCGGGGCGGACTCCGCTTCATTACGCGGCGCGCGTTAAGATCCCATCTTGGTTAATAGTCAGGTTAGCGTGCTACGCGGCGAGGCCCGCGCTTGGGTTCGGCTTGAGCTCGATCGCGCACAGATGCGTGCCAAAGCCGGCGGGGTGCTTGTGTCAGATACTTACGAGGAGCACTGGCGGCGCACTGCCGCAGGCCCCTGACACTGAGATGTTCACCATCATTCATGACCGACATAATCGTGCCAACTTTGCATTGCAGAACAGACGGTCAATACGATATCATCGCAGGGTTAGCGCGTAAAATAAATCTGACGGCAACGACGTGCGACAAAATCTGACGGTGCTGCATCAACTGGCATGTTATATTTATCTTGGCATGTCAGGGAACACCTGGTTGATCTGATTGAGCACGCACGGCACCAACTACAAATGTGACGCCTAGTAATACTGCCGACATGAATTCATCACATAAATCAATAGGAATTGGTGGTGAAAACCACGATCGCTGTTTGGTTTAAGCTTAACACGCAGCCAAAATTTTTCGCATGAAAGGAGGCATAAAAGTAAAAATGTTTGTACCCTCTTGTGACTTTAGCTAAATTCCTGCAAAATCGCCCATTATCTAATTCTGGCATTTGGCTCGGAGAGGGTAAGCATGGCTGCCGTGGCACCCCTACCCCTTATCTATCTTCCCGCTCGAGATGCGCCTCGACATATCTGGTTCTTCGCCCGCCCTCGATGGGACATCTGCAGCCGCCTCTCACAATCCAGCCTCCGTCCAAGTCATCGCATCATACCAGGCCGGGTTCACAGCCCCCGCCCTCCACCCTCCTCCCGGGAGTCCGCCACGTGGGAGGGCTTCTGACCACTAATTTATGGCCCGGAGCCGGCAGCAGACGGCGGTGACGTCACAACACAAATGGCCCGGTCAGGGACCGCTGCGTCTGTCCCGACCGCACCCCCCGGCCAAACAGGGGCAGGGTCCGCACGCAGTATGGGCAGGCCCCCCCCGGAGGCCGGGGCTTCCGGTAAGGCGGGCGGACGGCAGCCGCGCCCCGTGTTTGTCGCACGGGACGTCCTGATGGCCTTTCAAACAGCGCAGCGTCTGCGGCGATAACTCGACGTCATCCAAGCCGGGTGCAGCGGCTGCTGGTGGTCTGGCAAAGTTCTCCGCCGCGCAGCAAGCCGCCTTAACGGCTTGGCTTTCAAGAGATCAACAAGAGAACAAGCCGCCTTGGAGGTCAAGAGATCGGCATTGCGTTACTTGGTGGATCTTACGCGTCCATGCACCAGCACGTCCGAAAACCACTTGAGCCAACCACCAAAAACAACCCGGGCCAACCACCAAAAACCACTTCGGCCAACCACCAAAAACCACTTGAGCCAACCAAACAAGTTTTAGACGTGAAGAACGTCGTGGCGTCTCCTCTTTGTTTACACATTTTTAAGCTATTGATCACTTCTGGTACGACGTCCCTGCAGCTCTCTGGCATCAACATGACATATACGCGAGGCCAGTGCACTACGGTAGCATCAGCCTCATGACAACATTCTGAGGAGCATTGTTACGGCGCCCAAAGCCGCAACATAGAGTCCAAACCTGACCAATCTCTGCCATTCCGCATTCACTAGGTCGAAAAACTCCTTTCGAATAACTTCTGTGTGCCCGCTGCAGAGCTGATAACGTTGGAAAACTCATTCAGCCACCGCAATCCTTTTCACCTACATCATCATCAGCGCCGACAGCGATATGCCAGAGCTACGAGGCCACCGGCCGCCGCCGCCGCCGCTGCCGTACGGACGCGACATGGCGCGCTTCATGACATCATGGCGCACAGCATGGTGTGACCTGACGAGGCGCAGGGGCGCCGTCGGCCCTGCACCGTCACCGCGTGCTCAACTCAGGCCAGCGCTGGCTCCCGCAGCCAGCGGCCGCTGCGCGAGAGGTCACGGCAAGCGACCGCTGCGTCAGGGATCAGCGGATGCGCTGCCGTGGTGTGCCCACGCACCAGGTCGGATAAAACATCAGTGCCATCTTCTACCCACGGCAATGATTCCGACCACAAACGAGCAGCACTGTTCAGGAATTTCACCATCGCCCGGCAAAGCCTGCTCAGGTTTTTTTTTACCGTAGATGGAATGCACGCATCGTCAGCCTCAAGTGCCTGGCTCTTTGCCGGCTGACCCCGCGAAGGAGCCCTGACCGGAACCCTTTGTTTGTCCATTCCCTACCGCTCAGCGCCTCGGTAAGAAATCGTCGCTACAATGGCTACGCACACAGCCCTCTCGGCACACAAGCAAGCAAAACAGACCACTCAGCAGCTCATTATAAGCCTATTCAACGCACGGCGCACGGCGGAGGGGCCGCCTAAAGGAAGAAGAAAATGATAAGCAAACAGCATGTGATGACCGTCAAAAGACTGGAAGTGGTCTTTGAGCGACTGTGAAGGAGGCGTGACAGGATGCGACGGGGGTGATGGAGAGGGGAAGGAAAAGAGGAGGTGAGACAATCACGTCAGCTGGGAGCGGCGATCACGCCAAAAAAGAACGGCGGGTAGGCAATGCTGTCTTGGAAGCGCAGATGATCGAAATACGGCAGGGGATTCCGGGGTATTAAATAGAGAGTAATGCGGGCTTTCAACGACACGAACAAGCGACTGGCACCCTTGAGGATACCGCAAAGCCCCGATCATCGTATCATCTAACACCGCAAACATCATTACGCTGATGCTGGACTAGATGCTTGATTATGATGCTGATGATGCTGGATTAGATCAGATCGAGAGGCTTGAAAGGGGTACGGTCCGCTTGAAAATCGCTCCAGGCATGCGAACTGATGCATTCGAGGTCCTTTCTTTAGGTCTAAAAAGAACAAGAGACAAGTCCAAAGATGCAAACAGAAAGGAAACGGGGTCAGGGTGCATAGAACGTGAATACGTACTCTGCGATGAATGCTTAAGGTCAGGATGTCAATACTTTAATTATTGGGATATTCGCGGAGCTCGAGCAGTCATTTGGCACCTTGCTCGGCGCTTTCAATGAAGGACAACATTCGAATTCCGGGCATTGTGTTCCACCATCCATACCCAACCTTCACCCGCGACGAGTTAAATTTGACCAATCCCTCTCCAATGCGACGAAGGCGTCGCAATCGAACCCAGGGGCGGATACTTGAGCGGCTGAATCTGTGGAGATGGTGGAAAGGGGGTGGGGGAGGCGAGATTTTTGCCTTGTTTTTCCATGCCCCCACGAGAGCTCACGTTAAATGTCGCCCGGAGTTGGAAGGCAGCTACCCCCCCCCCCCCCCCCTCCAACCCCCCACCCCAGCCCCCTGTCCGCCGCCCCTGGGCGGAGACGAACGAGCCGATCGGCCTGGGGTGACCCAGAAGCGATGAGGCTTTACGTGCCACGCCAACCACACGACCGCTGCTAAATTGGGTCAGCTGGCGCTTGCAGAGGCGCAGCGAGGAACGCAACACGCAGCTACCGCATCGCGAAAATCTAGACCACTTTCCATCGGCGTCGGAACCGGCGCAGAGTGCAGCTTGTGTGGGCCCAGCGCGGGCCAACGTGCGAGGGGGAGCGGGAGGTGACCGACGGGTTAGCCGAGGGGCGTCCCCGACGCCGCGTGACCCTGGCTACGCCCCCCGGCCCCGTCGCCGGTGGCGGTCGCGGCGCGGCGGCTAATGTTGCGCAGCGCGGCGCTAATGGCGCGGACGTATGCACGAGTCGGTGGGCACGCCTCAGAATGGTGTCGCCGTAACGCGTGCCAAAGCCATGGGCGGACCCAGGAGGAAGCGTGTGTTCCTTTTATAATCATTCAAGCTTCAAAATTTCTCTTAGCATTGCCTAAATCATTACTGTAATTGTGGTCCTTATGATAACGACGGTCCGAGCGCTGGCTTGCTTTGAGGGTGCTTTTGCCGCTCTAGACGTGGCACGCAGAACACTTCCCCACCCCCGGGTGGATGCTGGAGCCGCCCGTGGGCGTCCACGTAGCGGGTAACAGGGGCCGGGCGGCCGGGGCGCGTCGCCTCACGTGTCATTCGCATAATGCGACAAGTCGGGGACGGCGCCGGGACAGGTGCAGGGGCGAACCCAGGACGACACTTGAGCAGGAGGCGGTAGAGAATAAGAAAAAAATGGAAGTGGGCCACGAGTACTCAAGCCCAATATGGTAAATGGCCTGCAACAAAGACAAACGTGCAGGAGTCTTATTCCTTCAATAACGAGGCAAGATGGCACCAGCCCTGTAAGTAGGCATGTCTGCTGCGCGAGCGCCTTCATAACACGCCCGAAGATAGCGTTTACTGTAAGGACCGTAGACCGACGACCCACTGTAGCGTGCAAATTTTTTTTACAAAAATATTCCTGAAATGGGACTGAAGGTCACACAGAAATGTGCGTCACACTATGCTCAGGACCTATCCGCTTATGTCATCCGTGGCCTATGTAAACGTGTCGAAGTGCAAACGAATGCTTATCCTGCAAGGACAACTTTCCAAGCAAACTGCATAATGTTCTTCTTACGCCAAACGTTCGAATCACGCATTATTCCTCACACGGTCCCCGATCTCCAAATCCTCTGCTATGATGCGGCCCCAAGCGCTGCATACGCCGAGCCCGTGCACGACCTCTTCACCCCTCCCACGCCCCGTCCCCGGCGCAGCGCGGCGGCCACACCTCTGTCACCAGGTCCATGAGCGTGTCGGTGCCCTCGCCACCTTCAGCGCTGCTGTCTGTGCCGGCGGGGATGACACGCGGCACAGCCAAGGGCGGATCCAGCGCGGGATACTATGCAGAGGGCAACACCGGAAAATCGCATTTCTTAAATGAAGCCTGAGTCTGAAGGCATAACACAAACATTCTTTCGCCGTATTGGGGATGTCGGGCCAACTTCACCCCTGCCCGCCTCCTAGTTCCGCCTGTGGAGATGCCACGCCGGGCAGCAGGGCGTCCAAGGTCCCGACGTTGACTGAGGGGCACAAACACCGACCGGGAGTCGTATACATCGCTGGCCGACCTCCGTCGGAGCACCAGCACCAGCACCAGCACCTCAACGGAACTGATAAAGCTGCCGGGCGACCGATGGCATAGGCGGAGCCAAGGGGCCCTCAGACACATTATAAAACACATTTTTGACCATAGATGGCGCCTGGCAGGAGGTTACAACAGCGTGATGCGTTTTCACTGAGCTCCTCACTACCTTGAAACATCCTGCTGCGCCCCTGGTCAGTAGTAGTAGTCGGCGGCTTGGGGAGTGGATGGGCAGTCTGCTTAGAAAGCAGACTGTGGGGCGTCAGTCTGTGAGGGGGTGATCAGTCTGATGATGGTTACTAGGGTTTTGGGGTACCCCGACCACTACGGCTATTTTGGGCCCCTGGGGATAGTCTGTGCGGGATTCAGTCTGGTCAGGTGCTTCAGCATACGCTAACCTTTGTTTGTGTGAGGATGCAGTCTGATCGGTCGTGAACTGGACTAGACTGGGTTGCTTGGCTTGGAGTCTGCCAACATTAGAACTCAGCGCGCGGGCAGCCAGACTCCCCTCATGGGAGCGGTCTGTCTACGGTCTGCAGAGGCGACAGAGATCCGCAGTCTGTAAGCGGGAACGGGACTCGGCGATGGGCAGGGTACGCGGTAAGGCCGTACGAGAGGTGACGAAAGACCAGTGAGAAGAGGGCGTGCGCAGTGTCAGCTAGTTCAGCGCCAGGAAACGGAGAGTGTCGAGAGAAATAGGTGCAGGGTCAGGAAACATCAAGGTGGAGAAGGGTGAACAATGTTCGCCTGCATAGAGGTCGTCGGAGGTCAGCTGTGGGGACGAGATAGAAGGAGAAGTGGTAGAAGGACGACAGACAGCAGAACGCCTGCATCCCCGGATGACTGCAATAAAGTGCGGTATGGAGATAAGGGTCCGCTCTGCACATGGGTGCCGGCTCCACCAGCTGTGTAGAACTGTTAACCACGTGCTCAACTCACCCCGGGAGTTCCCAGCTGGATCCACGGCAACCTCTGTCCATATATCATTACACGACACGTGTTCGCAGCGCAGTCGTTACCGTCGTAAATCGCAGCGCTTCACATGTGTGGCCTCATGGGAAGAGAGGGGAGACGCGGGAGGCGCCCTGGCGGAACTTTCGAAACCGACTTCGATATTGAACATGAATTAGGGATAGGACTGCAATCAAAGCTGCCGGTTTCGGATATCAATCAGAGATAAGAGTATGAGCACTGGTTCAAGTCCATGTCGTGTTCTTTAAATGAATGCATGAGTTATCGTACCACGTTGAGTTTAATGAACGGTATTGCAAAATTACCTGAAGTTGAACGCCATAAATTGACGGGGGATTGCGGGTCACATTTCCGAGGAGTGAACTTAAGATAAAACTTATGAGGTGCTTTTTCCGGCCACAACGTCGAGCTCTGAGCCTATACCGACGCGCTGAGCAGATCTGCCATTTCTGGCACAACCGACCGTGGCGCTCGACTCAGTATACGATCTCGTATCACATAGTAAAAGCGCCCTAAACTTCACGGCATGCAAATCACGGCATCCGGCGGCACGGGCCTCCCCGCAGCCGGGAGCCCCACGGGCATAAAGCACGAGGCATTAACGGCTAACGAGCTCATTAAATCGCCACGCCATCTGTTGTGACGTTTAATCGCCGTCGGATATTACCGGCACCCGACGGATAAAACAATCGCGCAGAGTTATCCCACCTCCAGCGACGCGCATTTTACGGAGCGACCGGCGGCGCCGCCACGGCGCGCAGGGGTGCGTGCCTCCCAAAAAAAGATGGCGGGGGAGGGGGGCGAGTTGAGGTGGGGCTGTGGGTGAGGGAGGTGATGAGAGATGAGAGGGCCATCTGGCGCAGGCTTGCAGCGGCGTGCAGGAGCTGGGTCCGCCTCCGCTGGGAGGATGCCCCCCACCGGGATAAACAGGCTATCTTAAGCCGATGGAAGAGGTCAACAACGATGGATACGGCGTCTCCCTCCGCGCACGTGCAGTGCACAGCGAGTGATGATACAGCCGAGTGAAGAGCCACCTTCATTCCAAGAGCCTAAATTGCTATTTGTCACTCGTCATAATGGTAACCCACTCAAAAAACAAACAAACGCAGCCTAACGCGTTCTGATCATTTGCCACTTTCTTTGCCATGTGTATATCGAAGTTATTGGAGAGACAGCGCTATCCAACGACGTGGGAGGTGCACACAACTATGAGATTGATGACAAAAAATCCCAAATCGCTCAGTAGCCGACAGTCGGACATATCTGGCAGCTATCTGGCAGCCCGCATGGCAACCGGCCCGGGCGATCGCCGATATCCGTCTCCACCAAACAGCCAGTGGCAGACTTTGGTAAGCTGCGGCCGCAGAGTCCAGAACTACCGGCCAAATATATACAGCACTGTCGCCAAATTGTGCGAGCCAAGCAGCTGCGGAGAGGCCGTAAATCATGTCCTCGACGTGGTCTGCGCCGGTGGTTCACAAACCGGGACAGATCGCGACAGCGGGAACCTCTGGGGGCCCATCAAATAGGTGTAACCACGTATATTGAGGCCGCGAATAGCTCACAAAGAAAATCAACAAACGCGAGTGCAGACGTGAACGGAAATGGCAGTACAAAATGGAATGACATGAAGCCATCCTAGGAGCAGGTTAGACGGCTTCAGCGATAGCCTGACCCAAATCATTTTTAGTTAGTTCCACTTCCGCGTCTTCCGTCTGGAACACATCACTCACAACGATTGACAAAAGCGCCACCACTTTCCACTACGCTTGTATCATTCTCACGAGGATGACATGCCGAATCAGGAAAGGGTGACACCGCATTCCTACGTCCTGCCCGTTGTTCACACGATTTCACCAGGCCTGAGGCCCGATCAAAGCCGTCAAATCTCGCCGAAAATCTGACGCAGCCGGAGGCTGCTCAGTCACTGAAATCCGTCAGAGCTTCTAGCGAAGGCCCAGCCATTCGAGAGAATGAACCCACTCAAACAGCCATTGATGCCAGCGCTTTCTCCTGTCGAATCCAACGTGAGTGGACACTGTTCACTTGCGACGCGCTTCTCCTCGGCCTAACGTCGCGCTCAGGTTGGCATGCGCCGAATCACCCCACAGTCAAGGTGAGACTTTTGGCAGGTGGACATGAGCGCTTTGCGTGTCAAGTGCTGTGATGTCACAGGTAGGAACGCACATCTTTTAACCTTCGTAGGATGTCGTTCGTGGTCGGTCAGTATTCGCCATCAAGATATCATCAGCGACCCTCATCCCCGCAACCGATGCCGTGGGACGGCACACCTCAAACTAGCACCTGAAACACCTTAAGCCATGCGTCTGCTGACGTCAGTGGTCGCATTATGCATCCGCCGACATGCCCTCACCAAATATCCGTTATAAACGTCACGAGCGTTCGCGTTAGCGCGTGCAGCGCCGCGACGAGAGACCCTCCAAGTCACATAATCGCATGCAAAGTCGTCGCCGTCCACCGACGGCTTCGCCAGCTTCCCGACACGCGCGACTTTTTCCAGCCGTCCTCCGCTTGACGGATGGCCCCCGAAAATCCATAAACCACTCGAAAATGTAAACAAACCGGCGATAACAGTTGACCTGAGAAGTCCGCTGATGGATGACATACAAGCGCATGCCCAGGCCGCTCCATCGAACTAGGAACGGAAAATGTCACGGGAGATATGAGGACACGCGCCCGGCTCGGAGGCTGAGGTGGCGCGCTGCGAAACGTCTGACTCATCGAGCCGCAGGAGGGCCCCGTCACTCAAAGTCTGTTTAGTGCAATGAAACACTGCGAAAGGACAACGTAGACTGATGAGCGACCGGCGTTTGTTTAGTCTCCGGCGCCAGGGCGTTTTGATACGTGTCAATGTTGGCGGGCTGCTGTAATGGGTACTGTTGAGCTGAAACAGATGGATGCAGCACGGTGGTCGATTTCCTCAGTCAGTCATAACGATCTTGCCTCCCAGGTAACACCAAAATCTTCCGATGACTTGCACTGTACAGAAGATCCCCAATTGATAAGGAGCGCAATGGTACACTGTCTTGGCTTACGACATGGCCTCCATCCAATAGCCAAGTCCAAAGCGAGAGAGCAAAACGGTGCAGTCCTGCCTCACCTGCCTTGGTACAGAACTTTCTAGCGGATCGGTAGTTCCTCATCACGCCGCCAGGATCGCTGCCTGTCCTACCGACCGGCCCAGACGAACCGGCAAGCTCGAGAGGCGCCTCCGTTCTCGACCCGGCCCTCGGGACGGTGTAAGGCTACAACTTCACCCATTAACCGACGTCTTACCATGGAGGTCATGGCATGAGAGCTGACATAATGGCACTGGGCTTAAAATACGGCCCAGCAGAAGGAGGCGGCCCGAACCGTTTCCATAGGCATGCTGGACTCGACTAATTTCTCAGCCACGAGTCCTTTGAGACGTTTTAGGTGACGAAGACGTTATTGGGCTTGAGCCAAGGACCTCATTCGAAATATGAATTGGCCAGCAACATATTTGGGCGCATGTGAAACGTTCGCCACGGCCTTCGTGGCCGCTAGTACAGTGCGAACTTTGGTCATTGTGAGATTGATGTGTGACATTGTGACATTGATGCATTCCGTTTGCATTTTGCTCGTCGGTTGTCATCCACTTCACATCAGGGACATAACACATGTTTGTGGCCTCCTTATCCTAAACAGAGCGCTGAGCGGGCATAGGTCGTGACAGTAAATGGCCATTGAGTAATGCGGTTCAGGCGTGAACATCACACCAAAACAGAGCGAATAAATATGTAGGCTGGACAGAGTATTCAAGCGTCTATGCCCATTTTCCCATGAACCCGAACAATAAGATGCTTGACGCAAGCAGCACCGCTCTCTTCCTTCACTTTAGCATCCATCGACCTCCTCGACAAAGCTTTCAACCCTGCGTATTCTTGTCTCCTTTCACATTTACCTGTCGAACGCCATGTCCCAAACATCGCAAACAGCATCTTACCCGCCGCCACTTCAAAACACTGCCTGAAACGTCCACACGGCCAAAAACAAACTCTTCAAACAGGAGGTGCCTTTCGGCACGCTCAAGCTCTCAACAGACGCTACCATTCCGGAGAAACCAAACAAGCAAGCGCCGCCGAATTTATCGAGTAAACCAAGCGTGAGGGTTGACTGTCAAAGCGCAGGCGTGGAAGAGGCGTATCCATGCGCTGGCTTCGTGCGCCATATCAGCGCCCTTGCCCTCCAGGTTTCACCGCACGGGATTGAATTGTTTCTGCCTTGAATTGTGGCAGCGCGGCATCGGCGAGGATGAACACACCTGACGCTCTGCGCGGAAACCGCAGGACCGTTTAAGCTCAGCCAGGTCGAAGAAGCGCCATCAATGGGCGTTCTTTATGACGACGGTACGGGACTTGGAAAGTGCTATTACTAGTACGTCACTAGCGAATACGTCGCTACGCCAGGAAGGGATCATAACACCTGCGGAAGTTTCACAGCTCTTCAATAAAAGTAGTTTCAACGGGTCATGACGTGGGTGGGGCCACTGAAATGTTTGGAAATAAAAAAGACGGTTTGAATGTTCTCGACGGCTGACCATGTTCCGTAACATGTAAACCCGTATCCTTGTGATTTGCACTTTCTCGTCGAGGGGTGCCAGAAGGAAATCATCTCATTATGCGGGAGCCTAAATCGTATCACATAGTGCTGCGAATCTAGGCATCACCTTTGTAGCCTCTGTTGGGGAAACGTGTCGAATCTCCTCATATTGAACCACCTTGGCTATGAGCAGTTTGCGCCCCCCCCCCCCCCCCCCCCCCCCTCCACACACACACAAACAACATAAGATGTCAGACCAAGACGTCTAACAGCATCCAGCTAACGCTCGGCGCCTCTAAAAGCGACGACGGGTCTCAGCAACCGCCCTTCCCGTGAGGTGAATGCCCTCCCTGGTTGCGGAAGCGTCTTGATTTGTGAAACGGGTCCCGAAATAAACCTCCCTACCGCGAAGCCACAGCGGTGGCTTGCATTTTTCACGTCGCATTTACCGTCAGACGGCACTCTCACTTTTATTGGATTTCGGTTGTCTCCTCGTTCCGATCGCAGTTTGCATGCCATTTACATCCGGAATTTGTTTTCGGGAATCTTCGTCGGCGGAGGTGCCTCCATTCAGCGCCGCGCTCGCGCCGTTATTGCCTTTCCATTGTCTCTCGTGGGTCCTCCGCGCGGGGATCAGGCCGCGTTCGATGGCGGAGATTAGCGCGGCTCACAACCCAGCATAAATCACTGAGGGCCGCTTCCCGGATTTCAGACAGGAGCCTCAGACAGGCTAAAATTGGACGCCTAGTGTGAGACATGGGAAGCACCTCACCTGCCTCCATCGGCGGACTCAGGGCTCAAAAAAGTGCACTTAAACGGCGATATCCACAGCAAACGTAACACCACAACTTAACGAGGGAAACGCATTTAAGCTGACAGCTGTCAGCACCACCAGAATCTGGACCAAAATGTGACGTCAAAAGGCCCACCTACCGTTCCTGTTCCAAGAACCTACCGTGGACACCGCTAAGCACGCCCCTGACGCCGGCAAAAGGCGTCGGACTGCGAGACGAGTAAAAGGGAGTCGCCAGCGTTCCCTCAGAAAGCCGATGACGGTGAGTGGATAAAACCCAGGTCTGACACCCTACTCGGGTGCTCTTCAGAGAGATGACGAAAACAATGAGTGCTTTATGCTCTCGGAATAATGCCTCGTCAGGCGGAGTGAAAAGATTGCGCAGCAAGTCAACAGCCTGATTAAAGTCTGCAAGAAATATGCGTTATCGAGCATGGAAGCTTCAACTGCGGCGTTTGTTGCTGGCCTTTTGTTTTATCCCGGCTAATGAAATGAAATAAACGCACGTAGAAGGTGCCAACGTAGGCCAACGGCCCGATTAAAATTATGCAAAATGGTAGCTCCTCTCAAACAAACCCCATTAATGGACAATGCCCCTAGTGTGCCTTTGTTACACATGCTGGCATTGTTGCATCGGGGTGCGCCGCATGACGTGCTTTGAATTGAAGACGCGTCTAATTACAATGTCGGCAGCCTTTGAGGCGGCTTTCATAACCAATTCTGAGGGCTGGGGATCATCAACTCTTGAACCGTTCTAGCAACGATGCGTGTACGACATAGAAATTGGAGGGAGTGTTCTAAATGTGTATGGGGATATGAACTGAAAAAGTCATCTTGAAGATCATCCGATGCAATTCGCAGCCCCGTCCTTCTTAGGACCCAATCCTCTCTAGTTTCTAAGCTGGAAGATGCGCACGCCCGCAAATTGCGCAGACTATTTCGTGCTGGCTGTTTCAAGGTCACCCAGGCATTCATGACGTCACGATAACGCCGTTATAATACCGGCCATGCGGCGATCCAGGCCAAGAGAAGTATAATTGTTGAATCGTTCATATCTGGCGTTCGTGAGCACGATTTCCGGACATAACGGCCGCCAATTAGCTGCCAATCAATGCTATGCAAGGTGAAAGAACGCACAGAAATAATGGCGTATTGAGGAGTATATTTACTATACCTAGAAATTGTGTTGTCTTACGCAGTCTTTTATTTACAGGCAAATGATTTGACGTCATTGCCATGGCAGCCCCAAACGTCAATATAGAACATCATAGCCAGCAGCTGTGATGTTATGTGTAAAACAGAGCACAGTATCCAACACCCGAATGAACCACATCGGCTTCATGCTGCGTGCTGGGGATTGACGCGGCTTTGTGAACTAATTACACGCCGTCCCCCACGTCTCCCTGCAAAATGCCGATCCCCTCATCCCTCCACGCCTCCGTCGTCTGTCACAAGACACCGAACGCGCGTCGCAATCGGCAAAAACGCGCCGCTCCTCGTCTAACGGCAAACTGCGCAGAAGACGGATGGCCTGGCGGCGGCCGCCACTTTTTCTATGGTTTTGATTGATTTCGAAGTGTGCGGCTCGCCGCCGTGTGGTGAGTGAGACAACGCCCGACGGCTGTTGTCATTTGTAAACGCGGCGTGAGTCCGGACTGGGGGCGGCGCCGAGGGGAGTTTTAGCGGCGGCTCAGGCGGTTGGCAAACTGGCGCAAAAAGCGCCAATCTCGGTCCAATTTACGGGGCACCGGGACAAGAGCCGTCGCGTGCTGTTTGGAAAGCCTATGCAGTCCTCCACCTGGCATGCAGTGCGACTACAGCATGTACGGCGACTGCGGCATGCAGTGCGACTACAGCATGCAGTGCGCAGTGTACATCAAAATGTTTAGAATTATTCGCGACTACGGTCGTGAATAATCCTTAATATTTTGCTTTTTTCGTTTTGTTCAACGATAGCGAACAAGCAGCTGTAGCAAATCAAACGCTTCTTTTGTGAACAGGACCTGCACCACGCCCGCAACAAGAGATGGGTCTTGTGAGCTTAGTAAAGTTGGGAGCGCACTAAGATCTTAACTTGATTTTTCCAACACCTCAATTGAGCATCCAATGTTAAGGTTCACAAACATTTGGAGGTTGAGCCTACAAATATATGGAAGATCCATTTATGAATGGGATCTAATACGCTTGAATATTCGTTGTGTGAAACATGTAGTTCTTCGCGTCGAAGTCTTTTCAAGCGTGCGGCATCTGAGTACAATGCATTCATGATAATATCGCGTTCATGAGTCAATGGAGTGGATTCAACCTTCCTCCCATCAGCTTTCTCCTTGATCTATGGCATGCTCATCGTTGCTGCCACGCTTCGTACAAACCTCTACTACCAGTTTTGGTGGTAGAGGTTTGTTGGAGGTTACCGTGCGTACCTCTACCTAAAAATCGTACGTGTGTAGAGGTTACCGTACAAACCTCTACCTCAGTTTTGTATTGGCAGCACCTGCAGCAGACTTCCAGTAGATTACATCTGACTGACGTTGGACTGCATCTTCATTCTGGAAGCGGACTACACCATAAGACTATCAGACTGGCCACAACCTGCATCAGACAGGTAACAGATTGCCCACGGCGCACCAAACTAGTAGCAGACTGGCACCACGCTGGTATCATAGTCCCCCACGATACACCCAGCTAGACTGCACCAGAATGGCACCAGACTGTCGCCAGACTGTATCAAACTAACACAAGACTGGCGCCAGACTACTTCTGCCAGTCTGCTACTGCAGACTAGCAGCGGACCGGAAGCGAGACAAAGCACGCGCGTTGCCCGCAATAAGCCCGCATTACGCGCTGCCTTTCCGGCGCAGCAGTGCAGCAACACAGGGGCGCGCCGCAGAAAAACACGCCAAAACGCGCCAATAATGGCGCGCCTGTGTCACCAAGATTGACATGGCCGGCTCTTACCAGGCCGCCGCCAGGTTGTGTACCGGACCAGCCCCGGGGCGTCGCTGAAAAAGCACCCGCGGCTCCAGCGCGGTGCGAGCAAAAACACCCGCATGGGCGCCGGGCTTTTACACGCTCCGGTAGGCATCCACGTGCGGATACTCCAGTCTGCTTCCTCGGCATTGTTTGCACCGGAATCGAACATAAAAGACGAACTGGTGTCAGCTACTTCCGGAAAGTATTTGTCTTTTCTCGAAAGCTTGAGAGGCTGTGTTGCTCCAGGGCTATCCGTTGGTCGTTGTATTACTCGGAACGTTAGAGGTTACAAACTTGTGATGCGATGGCGAGGACTGTGCACATTTACTGGTCCAGCATTTCAGAGTCAAGTACTCTGTAGCTTACGAATGGGGCTGGGGCTAATTGGGCTAAATGGGGCTACGTCAATCATTAGAGGACCTGGATCGCCAACACCTTAAGTCGCTTTGATCAACATCCATTTAGCTGTTGAAAACGTATCGTCTCTGCCAGGTCTTGTCCTGGTGTCCTGGTATGTGGCGTTCTAGAGTGGATGCAATGTGCAATCACCATGATAACTAGTATCGTATAAATATACACGGCACAAACACGCCCGGCGATTAAAAAAGGACAAGGTGCGACGTAAAAAAGCCAAATTAGTGCAGCTGCCATTTACTTGACTGTAGATTGGCTGCATGAAATCGGCCTCAGGTGCTCAGAGTGAGTTAAGCACATTGTGTAACCATATCGTCGTGAGACTAAGACTGGCAAAATAATGAGCTGCAGATGCGGCTGGCACGAACCAGCTTGTGTCAACGAGCAGGTGCTGGCAAGTGTCACGGCGGTCTATGCAGATGGCAAAGCTGACGAGCGACAGAGAAATACATCTCTGTGCATATATTGCTGTACTTGACTTAAGGCATGTCCGCAAATCCTGCCCAACACGCGGCTGTTGAAGAGGACGCCGCAGTGGAACAAATTGAAAGCTGCCTCGAGTCGATAGAACCTGATTTCTGCGCGCGCGCCTGCGCTCCAGTTTGGTGCGTCGGTGGCAGAGTTCGGTTTTCTCATCCAATTTCCTCTCCCGGATTGATCCAGTTGCCTTGAAGGAAAGGATTAATCCGATGGAGTTGACATACTCTGCTTGCTCTTCGCAAACAGGCAATCTTACTCCAAACAAACCGAACCCATCGAGTCGATCAACGTCTCGATTTGGAGCCCGGCTAGCCCGACCTCAACGCTCCAGGGCATCTCGAGATGCGCGCTAAGTTTCCTAGTTCCTGCACTACCTGTTTATGTCCTCAGCTGCTACTCCGCTGCCCAGATTTACGCCGTCCTGCCCTTTCATCTTCCCTCCACGCCATAGCGCCCGTCCCGCACATCCAGCAATCCTGATCTAACAAGGCGCACAGCCAAACACTCGACCAAACGCTCCAGCGCAGCGCTCCGGGTCACGATAGCCATCGTGGGGTCAGCACGACCCCGGCGGGGTCAGCTGGCGAACAGTCAGCTGGCGCTGTGCGGATGAGTCCAACAAATGGCTCGTCCATTTATTGTGCAATTGCAGCTATCTATTAGTGGCACAGCCGCGTAATGGATGCCTGGCTGCAGCCGGCTGCAACGGATCTCCGCAACAGAGGGGCCTGGTGATGTCCGGCACGGAACTGCCGGTACAGTGTTGCGGATCTCCGCAACAGAGGTGTCTGGCGATGTCCGGCACGGACCTGCCGACGCAGTTATGCTGATCTCCGCAACAGAGGTGTCTGGTGATGTCCGGCACGGGGTCGCCCATACAATTATGCGGATCTCCGCAACAAAGGTGTCCGGCAACGTTCGGCACAGAACTGCCGGCACAGTGCAGGGGATCTCCGCAACAGAGCTGTCTGACGATGTCCGGCACGGAGCTGCCGGCACAGTTTTGCGGATCTCCGCAACAGAGGTGTCTGTCGATATCCGGCACGGAACTGGCGGCACAGTGTCGCGGGATCTCCGCAAGCTCGGCGCTGCGAATCTATCGTGAAGAGCTGTGGCATCTCTAACGGAGGTGCTTTACAGACATATTCAACACAAGTGCTCATAAATTTTGCGTTTGAGTGGCCGAGATCTGTGTGACAACGACGCCGTAGAAGCGATTGCAATACCGTATCACGATTTGAGTAACGGAAGGGGGGGGGGGCACATCAATCTCCCCAATGTAACGAACGAAGAAGTACGAACGTTATCGCCACACGGCGACCAAGGCTTGTTAGGGCTGTAAGTCGTCCGCTCATTTGCGCAAACGCGATGCCCACCACAGCCTGTAACGATCAACGTCAGCGAAACTAAATAACACAATGAGCACGGCGCCATCCTCAGCAGCGCTTTGAAGTCGCCCGAAATGATAGGCTGGGGGTCACCCGGCCGTTCCTAAATCGCAATTTCAACGCCATTCCCGCGATGTGTCTCGTTAGGCAAGATTGGCATGCATACCGATCGCGCGTTTTGCTTCTCTCAAAGCCTGCCGGCACTTGACGACCCGCGGGTCATGCCCCAGCCCGTCCTCCCCGCGCTGCGGCTGACCCCTGCTGACCTCGAGAGGTCACGTAGACAGCGCCACCCGCCTGCAACAGTCACGTTCGAAAAACACCCTAACCCAAACCGATTTGTCAGTGCGTAGACAGTTAGAAATTGGGTGTAAGGGCGCGTCAACCGCAGGGGCCACGTGCAACCTTTCAAGGCGCGTAGTTTCCAGTTCAGTGTGGGGGGGGGGGGCTCCAGCCTTCCCCCAGATCGAGAAGAAATGAGTTAGATCCGAAAGGAGTTTTTGTGTCTGCGTTAGGTTTAGCCATTTTCCCTGATCCCTACTCCACTCCTCCCCTCCCCCCCCCCCTTCGACCTCCACTCACTTTGCAAAACTACACCACTGCGACGCTTCTCTGTCTCGTGTAACCGAGCGTTCGCTGGCAGCCCGCCATCCCCTCCTCGACTATCCCGGCCGCGCCTGGTCGAGGCACGTCGTCGGCCGGCGCGCGGCGGCGTGGCGGGACGTGCCTACGGCGGCCGGCACGTCGCCGGCGCACAACGCCGGCGGCAACGACGCACGCAGGAAGCACCGTCAAGGCACGGGGACCGTGGCGGGGGAGGGGTGACGTGGGGCGGGGATGCAGACGTGCGTGCGGCGGCAGAGAGACGCTTAATTGATCGCAGGCAGATAACGATGTCTGGGGTGGTCCGAGCGTGTCGGATCGCGTACGGGGACCGTCGGAGCCTCCAGGAGCGCGCTCAGCACGGGGCTGTCGGAGGGGGGGGGGGAGTGATCAACCGGTCTGGGCCCCGTAGTAAACCAGGGGCGGGTCCAACATCGGTGGTTAGGCGAGGAAGGGGAGGAATAATTGCGGATACTGTGTAACCGACAAATGTTGCTGTGAAGCGAAACAGCACGGAAAGAGTGAGCATTTTGATTTTGAGCTGCCTTGTCGGACCAGTTACACTTCACCCCCACTCTGGACTTGTCAGTGCAGAAATGAGAGTGTCGTTCGAATTTGGAAAAGTTGTAAAGTGAGGCGAGAACGATGCAGAAAAAAGTGTTGCCGTGACTTTTAACCTGATCGCTCAGTTAGCTGTTAGCCTGCTACTTCTAGCTGGCTTAGTTTCCAGTCGGCATCTGACTCTTATGGTCCCAATTAGCTTCCCGTGTCACTTACGTCATCGATGTAAATATTGTTTTTCGTCATGCATGCGACGCAATTGGCCACTCAACCGTAACAATCGTCAACGTGGGTGGTCAATGCGGTCAAAATTACCGCTTGTTCTTAAGCCGACTATGTAGTTATTGCGTCACTGTGCGTTTCCTATACGATTGCTATCCCAGTACCAAAAATGAATCACTTCTGACCACTCACATGTTCTCTTTTACTCACATATGGCCTCGTTTGGACAGACCCTTTCCATATTGTGCGCCTTGTGACTGCCTCTGCAGCGCCGACGTCGGGGGTCATTCTGCGCCCATAACTTTGGTTAGGAAAAGCAACGCTTTTAGCTAAACGACAACAAATACTGGAAATGTGACGTCTGCAAGCAATGAAAACAACTGACTTCGAGTTCAGCAAGAAAGTGATGTCATGACCATCTTTGCCCAATAGTTTCCATATTCTCCACCTGTGACCACCTGTGCAAAAAGGTTTCCCTATTTCCCGTCTGTGACCGCCTCTGCATAAGTCCTTCCATATGTCCCGCCCTTGAGACGCCCGTGCGCGGTGCTGGGCGCTGGCCGAGCTCCAGATAACAAGGGCGGGGGAGGGACGCGGGCCGCTGCGACATTGCCAAGATTAGAGATTAAGCAGGAGGGTCGGAGCGCTCGGCAAGAATGGATCCAGACCGCTGCTGATCAATGCTGGGCCCTATTGGAAGCGCCCCCGTTCACTCCCGCGTGAGAAGAGGCCCCAGGCGCACGGCCAAGCAGTGATTGGAGGCGCGGGAGCATTCAAGAGCCAAAGCCAGCCGGTGAACCAAAGCCAAAGTCGGAGACGAACGGATACGCGTGGAACTTCGGCATATCGGTGGCATTCGATGCGGTGCAGCTGGCAGGGACTGCAAACTTCTGCAGGCAGATAAATTATGGAGTGCAGGGCCGGCTTTCGCATGGCGCAGTCTCGTACGCAAACGTCGGCTGGCCAGGGACGTAGCTAAGAGGAGGGCCAAGGGGAGCGCCTTCCCCCCCCCCCCGCCCCTATGCCAAGGAGTTGATACCATGCGATTTAATCGAAATTCTCAGGATCTGAGAGCGAATTCGACATTCGTTCCCCGGTGGACATTGTTGGCCACGGGCCTGCGACTGGAGAACAACCGACACCGAAGGACGTCGTGAGAATGACAAGCGGCGCTGCATGTACAGACCGCCCTTTGATTCTGCGTGCCGGCGTACCGGAAGAGCAACGTGACGCTAAGCCTCGAGCCAAATGCCAGCAGGGAACGCAAAGCTAACGAACGGAACGGCCGGGTAATGAATTGCCCGCCGCCAAAACAAAGGCGGGGGCAAAAGCATTAGACGGCAGGCGTCCGGCGCCAGTTCGAGGCTCAAGCGAGAGAAGGTCTGAGCATGGGAAAACGACACGGCCTTGGCTGCATGACGCATATCGGTGGGTGCGGCAAAAACCCGCCGTCTGCCAGACCCTCTGACATTGGAGCCGGCAGTCAGAGAACTCTGTGACGTCCCACGTCAGTTGAAAGGCTCTGGAGCTCATTAAATCATTCATCAGTACGCATGGCGCAGCGGGGGAAGACACAGGTGGTCAGGAAAAGAGAAGGAAAGGGAATGTGGATGGTAAAACAGCCAAGACGAACGATATAATAAAAATACAGGCGTGGTTGACGAATGCTTGGAAATTCATGGAAGCTGTTCCCGACACACGGCGGATGCCGTGTTTCTCATGCCTTCATCATCTAAGACAAATCAGGGCAGCACAGCACAACCACTCATCCCGAAAGAAGCCCATGCGTTTCGTCATATCTGATGACGCGACGGGAGGCGTCCAGTCTTCGCACATGCTCTCCAAGGCCCCATCCGTTCCCCTGTGGAGACAATGGATCCCACCATCTGCTCACGGGGCAATATCCCTCGCCCCGCGGCGTAAGTTTCCAAAACAAACACCAAAAATGTTATCTACTGAGTCGCGAAAATAAACTCCGCCCCCCGGTGGGACGCGCCAGGGGCCGCCTGTACCCAGCCTTCCAGCGGCAGAAAAACATTTTTGCAACCGGCAGCGCTGCGCGACGTCTCCGGCAGGGAGTGCGTAAACAGGCCCGGTGGGGGGTCAGAGGGGCGAGGGGGCGGGGCGGAGGGCGCTGGATTGGACGGTGATGCGTCGGACAGCCAGGGCCGGTGCGGCGTGAAGAATGGAGCGGTCCGCCCCGGTCAGCAGATCGTATCAGCTCGAGAGGGGCGGGGAGGTCACATCCCAGGCAGGGCCACAACCTGGGGAGCTACAGAATGATAACCCTTCATTACACAGAGCGGCTGCTCAGCTAAACGCAGCTGATACGTTTTTGCAACTATCGTTAAACTGAGGTCGGACTGCACCTGTCGAGTTCAAGCTGTCCGCTTTAAGCTGATCCTGTGGAAGCTTGAAGCTGCTACGTCATGTCCGCGGTCAAAGCAGATGCACTCCGCCCTCAAAGTTTCGAAACCACTGGCTGCGCGCTTGTGCCTAACGGGTTGGCTCCACACTTGGGATAACCGCAATCAAAACACACTTAACGGCATTGTGTGGCAGCGATTCGAGTGGAGCAATTTGTTCCATTGCGAAACGATAACGCGAATGAGGGTCAACCAGGAATGTAAAGAGGCAGCGGGAGAGAAACCGATGCAAACGCAAAAATCTTGCTTCATATTTGGCAGCATTCGCGGTAGGTGGCAGCCCCTCCCCTCGCGTGTGGCAGTATCGCTCGCAGCTCCCAGTCCATGGACAAAGGCAGATTAATGACGCTCTCCCACGTCCTGCGTGGTGATTTTTCACGCGGCAAACCTGGCGCACGGCGCGCCGCAACTGCTGCCGGCCAGCTGTTGCCAGATCCAGCTTCATCCATCGCTATTGGTCGCGACCAGTTCAGTCAGCTGAGCCAAAGCCGTCGCCGTCGCCGCCGCTTAACTCCGCCCTGTCGGGAAGGTTTTCACCCAGTGAAATACCTTTCCGACCGGTTGAAATTTCGCTGACCTGACTTGAATCTATCCCCAAGACTTATCAACCAAGAGCATCTCGAAATGCCGGTTTCTTCCAGGATATTGCCCAATATATTTTGCCATTTTCAGCAAACGAAATGTGAATTCATAACTTGCTGGTGTTTGTATGCATCACTTGCATTTCCATCAGCTGGGACCTGCGGCTGGGAGGACTCTGCCAAGTTGAGAGGGCTGAGCGGCAAATTAGGGTAGCGGCTGGAGCTCCTCCAACTGAAAGCGATCCCACAATCCTACCCTTCCGCAACGAGGATGGTGACCTTGTCCAGACACTCATGCGAGGTTCTGTTGCGGCAACGATACTGGCGGATAACAGGTGAAATAACGACAATACTAATACACGACGACATAAGAGTATGAGACGTCCGCATGCTCTGCCGTCTATATCAGTGTTCCGTTCGCGTCCGTGTGTGCGTATTTGAAATAATAGGCGCATAGTGTCATGCCTATGCGTGTCATGTATTTGGTTTAAAACGTTGTATTGTTTTTCAGCTTCCATTTCACTTCCACCGGGAGCCGGTACCAGCAAAAATAAACTTCTTTTCATTGTGCTTTCACAAGAAGATTTGACACCCCCACGCGCTAAAATTCATAGGACATCCTCTGAAAGACGGAAACACAGTTCTACCACCGTCTACGGCTGGACTAGCGATGAATCTCTCGCGATTGGTGCGGCGATTAATTCGCCGGTGTTCCCGGCGGGGGCTCATCGGCAGCTCGTAGATTGGCGAGTTCTATAATTGGCGCCCTGCTGGGTCAGGGTGACTGACGCGGCGGTGGGCCGGCGGCGGCGGCAGTGGTGGAGATGGTTCGACGGGAGCGAGATGGGGGAACGTCTGAGTCAACGCACAGGGAACCAGTCGTAGTGACCTCGTGATGTAAGGGTAGCGGTTCATGAGGGAGCGACAACATCCACACAAAACTTAATTCGGCAATTTCGCAAGAAAACAACGTATGGTTAGCTGTAGAGGATATTTCTAACATTGTAATAAAACTAAAAGTGAATGAAAACTGTTGAAAGATGGTCATCCGGGGGACGGATCCTCGGCGCATGAGAGGTCTGCCGCCTATACCATACCGTCCAAAGTGTTTGCCATCCCATCCGCCATCAAAAACTGATCAGCGAATCCGCCAACCAGAATCAAGACACTTCCTCAAAGCACCCTCTCAGAACGGTTTCAGCGCGGCAGCATGGCATGAGCAGTATCTCCTGGGCGGCTGCCAGCGCAAATCGATAGGAACATAATGCATCAGATCGCCATACTTTCACATGGAGGTCTGAATCGAGGACCCAGGAAACTTTCCAATGGGCCTTCACCAGGAGTGGTGACGCTTGTCATCTCAGCAGTTAACACGTGCGTCAACGTAAACCGACAAAAAAAAAACAGAAAAGGGGCTATAGCTGGCATGCAAGTGACAATGACAATGACAATGTTTGGTACATGAAGCCCCAGTGCATGGTGTTTAGGCTAAGGTAGTGGTGACTTATGTACCCGCATTTGATTTCTGAATGGCATTACTTTACTCCAAAAATGTAGTACTTAGTAGTGACGATTGCTGCGTCTGAAAAATTTTGCAGACGAGGCCAGAGATGAAGTTGCCTTTTCAGTTGGGAGTGGGGCGGAGCTTCAGCTCACCGAACTTAGTGAAGCGTATCAGTCAAATCGGGGAGAAACACCTTAATAGTGTATTTTGTATGGACTTAACCCGCTTTCTCTGCATCCATCCAAAAACCGATTTTGTAAAACTACACGGGAGGTCGAGGCTTACGGGCTGCCGTGGTACTTGGTACTTGATACTTGGTACTTACAGGCCGCCGTGATCTGGACGCCGGAGCTGACCTTCTCGCCTCGGCTGCTGCTCCATGCCACGCACACGCAGCGATAGTCGCCGAAGTACTCCTCCACGCCCCGCTTGTCCACGTCCAGCTTGACCTCCAGCTCTCGGATGGCCGTCTGCGGGTCCACATAGTCGGCCCGCGAGTGCTCCCGGTCGTCCTGCAGCTCGCCGTTGCACCGGAAGTAGAGGTGGAGCGCGTGCGCCGCCCGACAGGTCAAGGTCGCCGGCTTGTTGCGAATCACGTAGGTGGGGGCGGGGACTTCGAGGAAGACGGGCGCTGATTGGTCGAAGCTGGGTCCTGTTGGCAGGACGTCCGACAACAGCTGGTGGTCTGCAAGAGGAGAAACATTCTGTGAACGCTTGGAGTTGCTACTTGCCTTCGGTACATAACTGTATATCATGGCAATACATGACTTTCGGTATATAACTGCTGATGACTGTTTTTATGTTAATGTGCATGTTTATGATGCTGTTTATGTGCATCGGTAGCATGTGTTACGCTGACTTATGAAGTCCATGAAATGGTCATATGTCTTCATCACTAGATGAAGTACGTAAATGCATGCATGCGCATACCAATTGTTTTCCCGGACCGTTTAACAATCCAATAAAATTGTGCAGCGCTATTCACGGGTTGGCTGCCATGGCACGACTTAAAACAGAGTAAAATACAGCTGACACCCCTCCCAAATGTGGGAATGCCAAGAGGTCGGTAATTAGTCGAATCGGAGTCAGTCGACACACATCTGTAAGGAAACGCCTTAAATATAGGAGTCTAGCAGCGAGGTGTCCAAAATCTCGTTTCGGCAACGGAAATTCATCCCCTTTGTGCAGCCAGCCGTGTTATCGGGGTCAAGTTGCGAGCAAAAAGCCATTGATTGACGTCTGTAAATACTTCAGACGGTTTCAAAAACAGACTGTGACAGACATGGAATGGCGCTGACAACCCACGAGCACAAAAACGAGCAAACAGTTAATCTGTTGAGACCTTGGGCAAATAGTGTTTTCCCTGCTACCCGCTTACATATTTGATCAACAATAGGATGGAGAACGCATAGAGAGAATAGGCGCCATTCAGACGGACTTACTGTCTATGCTCACATCCCAAAGCCGCTCAGTAAAAGGACCTGCGTCCACTACCCCTTGTATGCGGACCTCGCAAACAGTCCTTTACATCGAGGAGTGCGTTCTGCCGATCCAAAACACGGACCGTCGCAGACACCCGTGTTCACGATGCTGTCCAACCCGTGCCGCGCCGTAACGTCTGCTTGCTTGGCCGCGCTTGCCCAAGGGATGCTTACTTTAGACGGCTAAGTGGAGGGTTGAGTAATATATTTATCAATAACATATCAATCATGAGTCTATTAATACAACATCGCCTCATTTATAGCATTATATGGGTGACGTTCCTTGGGCCACCCATCGATCGCCATTTGATTTACTACTGGAATTGGAACGATTAGTGCATTCGAAACAACATTGAAACACCATTGCCGAAATAAATCATTTGAACGCGGCTTAACTTTTCGCTGCGGCTGAAGATCGCATCCGGTGCAAAAGGTCATCCTCCTCCCTTTACCAGCCCTCCGGCCCCATGACAGTGCCCCCCCCCCCTTCGCCCTCCATTTCGAGCGTCGGGTTTGTTTCCCGTGTCGGAATCGCTCCGGCCGCCGGTTCCATTAGTGAGCTGGTTTCGAGCCGGCAGTACGCAAATGTTTGCGGGGCTCTCGAGTTTTTGTGACCATTTGTCTCCAGGACGGAGTGCCGACCGTTTACTAACAGCCGCGTGCGCCGCCTGTGGCCAGTCTCTGACGCCCCGGGCGTTGGACAGGAGCGCGCTCAGGCACGGGGGTCGCGTCGATCACTGGAGCACCCATTCTAGGTCAGCACAAAGTGACTTTTTTGACTTGACCGGTCGTCTCGTAAAAGGGTTCAATCCGCGTTTCTTTGAGGTCAGTTTTGGGATTTGATGAGTTCTAGAAACGCCTTGGGCATCCAGGATCCAATCAAGTCCCCCAACAGATCCCTCCTGCGGCTGATTTCTGTTCCAATCGCCAGACCTCGTCACGGACACGCATCGCACGTGTTTCCAATCGGCGCGCGAAGCGCCGCGACGTTTTCTCCATCGCACCCATGCCGCCCCCTTCGCGGCAATTTGCGCCGCTGCGCGGGCGTGATCTCGGCGATCTCGCCAGGTCGGTCAGCGAACCGTGCCCTGCGGCGGCGGCGGCGCGCGCGCGCACCGCAACCTTTGACATCTGGGGCGAGCGGCGCCTGCGGGCACGCGCTGTGATTGGGCGCCGCTGGGACGCGCGCACTGTCGCTGCCGCGTCAATCAAAGGCTTCGGCGGCCGCGCGGTAAAAACGGCTGTCACTCAAAAGCCACGGTGCTGCTTTTTAGGACGCGAAACGCACATGCTGCAACAATGCACGTCTATGTGCTGAATGGGTCAAGCGAAGCGAGACGGGGATGGGGAGGGGTGGGGGAGCGTGGCCGCACCGCTCCAGTTCATAGAGGAGATTGGCGGAGATTACTGGCGGGACCACCTGGATTTAGAACATCGATTGGTCACGTTCGCTGCGAGCTTTACAGTCTATCCGCTTAATCACGAGGCCAGAAAACGGTATCACCTCTGACAGTCAGATGGGAACGACCAGCGCACAAAGAGTGAAAAGTGCCGGTGAAGAAGGCAAAGGTTACCGGCAAGAAAAAGACCATCACGACGCGTTGTTGGCAAATGTTTCATTAAATTTAGGCATCAAATGGCATGCCCAGCAAGACATCACAATCACACCACGAATGGAAATTGTAAAAAAAACCTTGATTTCGGCGTCTAGAACTCATCCCGCTTCCCTGCCTAGCTCATGGGACAAACTGAACGGAGGCTGACTGGCGAAAAACGCTGTCAAACTTCCGCTTTCCGTCCTCAAACTTCCGTCCTCCGTCAGCGCCCAGGCCTGTCACTTCACCACGACTGATAAATTTCTTAAGCAGCCTGATGGGAAAATAACACCCACACTCACAAAAACCCGTCGGCAGCCGGCGACTACGTGTAAAAGCCGATAATCACTTGTCAAGTAACCGCGCAAAAACGTTGCCAGCCCATCGCGTGCTCTTCACCCGAGCGCTCGGCACGGGGTAGCGAGCCCTCGTGACATGGCCCCTGTCGCCACTCGCCGAATGAAGTCGTTGGCCACCGATGTAAACCATGCGTGATCTGCATGCAGGAGGCTCAGGGGCTCCGTCGCGCGCAAGGGCGACACGATGGAGACAATTTCCGAGTAGGATTCGGCCCCGGCCGCGTCGCAGACAGCGTCATCCGTCAAAGTGGTCCGAAATGCGGCGCACGTGCACCGCAAAAGGATGGGCTCTACGAGGTACGTCATGGCACCACGTGATGAAGATCAAACTGAAGATGATGTCTCAAAAAGCTGTTTGAAATCATGGGTCTGTAGAAGATAGAATGCGGGACAACAACAAATTCGATAGGGCAGCTCTCAGCTGGAGTCTCGATAAATAGACATTAATGACAGCTTATTTTCGATTATAACTTCGCTTACAAAGTTAGTGGACCAAACGTCGTAATTGCTTAACACCGAAAGGCCGCACTCCCAAAAGAAAATTCAGTTCAATCCACGGTAACCGCATGCCACTGAGTGGCATCGAGAACACACCCGGAACACACCCACACAGAACCCATCGAGATTGTGCTCCATGACCCACTTAAAGTTGGGTCGCTCGAGAGTTTGACGTACTGACGGCAGTTGAAAAGTCGCCTCGGTTCAGGAGCCAGTGGCTGCTAGCGAGCGTTCTTCATGCCATCAATCAAAGACTGGAAGCTGAAGCTAGAGGTTTATGAGCAAGTTACGCATCTCTTGGTCGTTTTGGCCTTAGCATACCTGCACGCAGCGTCGTGTCATGTCACGTCACGACCGCACCCAGTCTTGCCAGATATTGGTGCCACAAACGATTTTCGAAAGCAGCACCGCATCGACACTCAAAATTTGCGGATGCGCCAAGTACGTAGACCAACGATCCAAACAAGAAAATGAGTCGGATTTTCGTGACCCAAAAATGAGTAGGCATGCACTTTCATAGCAGCGGCGACTTTTGAAAAACGCGAATTTTGGACCCACCGACACCAAAGTTAAGACAATGTGTTTTGCAGATCCGCGAAGCCAACACGTCCCTGCGCGCGCCTGCAGAAACCGACTCAGGCGCCCGAATTAGTATCGTGTCCAATGGTGACGCACCGACACAATGCGGCGGCCGGTATTGTGTAGACACTGGGCTGACGTCTGAGATGAATTACGCGGCCGACACAAAAGACGGCAGACAGCGGCGCATTACGGGCCGCCAGTCTGTCGGTCCGACGGATGACAGAGACACCGCACACACTGCTCCCGCCAGGGGCGGATCTAAGGGAGCGGGGAGAGGGGAGAAGGGGACATGCGGTATTATGTCTAGGAAATATATCCGCCGCTGTCTTGGCGTGTACGTGTTGCGTTCAACGAATCCTTATCGCCTCCTACTTTTGATGGCTGTGTGCGCCCCCGTGTTGTGTTCAGCGAATCCCCATCGCCCCCTTTTTTGATGGCTGAGCGCGCCACTGGAGCTGGCGGAGGGAGTGGCACTAGGTCATTCAGCTGCCCCAGGGAGAGAGCACGAGACATTAAACATCGCGCGTCCATCATAGACAGACGGCACAGGGTCTGCGCCTATTGTTCTCGCGGTCGGGTGTCTGAACGACACGCCGTGCGCCTGTCTTACCTCGAGAAAATATCGTCGCAAGGCTGGTTTTATAGTCACCACAGACGCAGCATACGACAGGTGATGGCTAATGGTAGCGTAAAACGGTGCAGATAAGCCATGTCACGCTGGAAGTGTTTATGGTCGCGCAAGTACCGTTTTGCCTTGACTTCCGCATGAATTGCGCAGATTTCTCAATTTGACGGAACGAGCGAAAGTCATCCCGCGTGACATACGCCTAATACTGCAACGTTGGAAACGCACATGACTCCCTTTCACCAAAGCCTTGAAAAATATGGCGCACGCCAGTTTCCCCGCCCCCGTCCCCAGCAAGTCTTAGGTGTGGTAAAGACGAGTTAGTTTCGGCTTGAACTGGTAGTTCGCAGTTTGCAGTCGTCAATTGAGCGATATCAAAAGCCGTACAGCTGCTATGCATCGTAGTTTACTGGGATTAAGAGCGCAGTAACTGCTGAGGCTATTTTGTACCCGATGTTTGTGTGCGTAATACATATTTGGACGGCTTTGGGGCGCATCAACTGCTGTAGGTTATGCAGCTGTAATACGTATTTGGTGTTCACTGTGACTAACGTAATTGGATGGTAGCCAGGTTTAGTGGAATAGAGACGAGCGTGAATGGAATAGGAATATGACTAAATGGGAACAAGAATGTGTCCAAGTGCAATGTAATGTGGAAAATTTGAAAATGAGACTGAACTAAACGTGAATACGACGGCGTTGAATGGGAATGACTTTGAGTGGGATATAGATTGAATTGAATGATATAAAATGAAACTATCAATAGTTTTGGTAAGGTCTGGGCGAGCCTGTGGGAAAACGCTCGCAGTCCCGGCGCGTGCAGTGCCAGGGTCGCGGGGTCGGGGTCGCAGGTCAGAGGGGATAAACCCCCAAGCGGAAAGGCAATCGCAGCCACCATGTGCTGAGGAGAGCCAGCTTAGCACGAGGCCCGAAACGAACCCTGCCCGATGACAGATTCGTTTACTGGAGGGTGCATCCTGATCTGGAGCCGCAAGATAAGGTGATACTTCAATAACACAAGTTTTCTTTTAACATAAGCACTGCGCTATGCGCATTAAGCAGGCCATGCGATACATCCTGTCTGATGCATATCATGCATGTGCATCGGGCAGGATATGCGAATGAAAGTGAATAAAATCGTGAGCACGTCTTACCGTCGACAGGTTCGGAGTGGGGGCTGCCGCGCAGGGTTTGACCTGAGGTCAACACCAGCACGCAGGCCACGCCCAGTAGGCGCCCGAGGGTCCCCATTACGGCACGTTGTCAGAGGTCAAGACGCACACCTGGAACAAGGGACACGATCATGAGCCGGGTGTTTGACTATCACGGAAGATGCGAAGAAACCACATGTGGTTCAACGATCGAGTACGTAATCCTGCTTGTACGCCAAAATCCACTTCCGTGCGCTGTGAGTAACTGCGTTCCATCCTGCCTCCTTTTGACACCATCCGAAACACGCAAACTGAAATCCCGCCCCTCGCTTTCCCGAGCCGGAATTCCTCCTCGTCCGAAACAAACGCCAGCCCGGGTGAAAAATCCCGCCCGTTACGCTAATAGGCCGTCAGGAATTCCGCGACAGATAACGGCGCATCCCATTACGCGCGCGCCGGGCCCGCCATCCGAGCGGGCCCTCTGGTGGCTCGAACCGGCTGTGGCCATGGCCCGCCAGGCTCCTGAGACTATCTGAGGGAGCTGATCGCTGCATTAGCGGGCAACCGGCCGCGACATAGGGAATTATCAGGTTAGCATCGACCGCGCCGCACAGCGGGACGGAGGAGCCGCCGCGCGGAAGACGCGAGCGTCGAGCGATTGGCTGATTCGGCGGCGGCGCTAGCGCCGATAACGCACGCCGAATGAGCGGTTGGTTGCGTTTGCTGGCGATGCGGGCGTGTCTAATTGGGACCACGTTGGCACATGTTCGCTCGTGTAATGATGGCGTATACGCAGCACGTTTAACAGCAAATTTGGACCTTCATGCCTTTAGGTGAACAAACTCAAACTGTCCCCTTCTGCTCCTGTGCTGAAGGTGCGGGTTTTCCGAGTGTGCTGCATGGTAGGAGGGAGCGGCGGGAATTGATACGCGCGTCTGTTGCTGGAACGGCGCCAGTGTTGTGGTTCTTTTGCGGAAGTGGAAAACCGCACGCGGAAGGAGCGAGGCACAGGAGAAAGCTTTGTGCAGTCCTCGCTAGAAAACCCAGGTCTGCGCCAAACGCCGACGAGTTTTTTTATTCCCAGAAGGTTAGCTGCGGCCAGAAACAAGCCCCATCTGCCTTAAAAACTGACACCTGGAAGCCCTTACGGGACTAAAACCTGCAGCACCTTGCGCACCTTGTAAGCACTAGCACTTTGTAGCAGCGACGGTCAACAAAACGTCATTCACTCTCACAAAAATGAGGCAATAGCGAGATATGTAAGCTGTTCAGTGCATTTGCAAATGAGATAAGATAGATTCATACATAAATCGCCCCAAAAATACGGCCTCCCGCTTACTACATTTTAGGCCATGACAACTCGTTAGTCGTAAAGGCGTAAGGCGTCGCCTTTTCAGGTCCCGACGGAATCGGACAACATGACGTGTAACATAGCACAGGCGTCTAAGTTAACGTGTGCGTAACATGTGCGTCTGTGTCAGGCGATGTTTTTATTGACGATGAACGCAGATTATAAGTGCTTTACAGGCATTCTAATACATCACTTCTGCCGTCAGACAATCCGTGAAGTCACATCGTGGCTGACAGACAGCAAACAGGACTCATATCGAAACAGATTCATCCGGGGCACGCTCCGCCTTCGGAGAGTCGAGACAAAAGCCGTCTAACTTGCGCACGAAGCTGACAGAAGCTCTCAACTCTTAAAACTTTTTGAGAGGCGTGCCTAGCCGGCCGGAAAAGTTGCGGCTTCTTTACGACATCCCTGTCGTTGCATCCGGCCCAAGTCGACGACCGGTCCACATATTGCAGGCTTTCGCGCCTCGAAAACTACGCACGAAAAAAGTTGGTGACAGCACACTGCCTTGCGGGAGCCGACCGCCAGCGCGCTGGCAGCGGCGGTTTTACAGCTGTCACGTGCAAGACGCCGCCAGTTTGGGGGAGTTTGCGAGAGGGGAGCAGGGTGGTCGTCATGATGGCCCTGATCTTTCCCTGAATGCCAGTCCGGGACAGCTCAAGGCACAGGTCGAAAGAGCCGGCTAACTTGAAACGAAACACAAACGAGCTCAGGTGAACACACATAAAAACAGTGGGACGTTAGGTAATAATGATGCATATGTTCCAACGAGATCAAGATAATGATACCGCACTACAGACCAAAAACAAAGCCTTTCCTGTGGAGATGCAATCATCTCACGCACAAGCGAAACCCGAAGCCATTTTTTACGGGTGAACGGTAACAGCAAACCGGTAAGCACCAGAATTTCGTAATAATTTGCCACATCTCACGCAATCCAGACATTTTTAAAAGTTTCTGCGCCGCGTCGTGCAGCGCAGTGGACGGCCATCAGCTGATGCGGAGGAGCGGGCCGGAACGCGGCGGTCATCATTAAAAACGCATTAGCTATTAGCCGGGCCGGTCCGGCCTGACGTTAGCCAACGCTCCGTCACCCGGCCAGAGGAGGCTGTCGTGTCGGCCATCAGGGGCGGCGCAGGGGCGCGCCCAGGAAAACGTCGGGGGAGGCGCAGAGGCGGGTCCAAGAAGACGTCTGGAAGGTGAAGGGGCACGTCCAGAGAGGCATCAGTGGCGGCGCAGGGGCGCGCCCAGGGAAACATCGGGGAGGCGCAGAGGCGTGTCCAGGAGGACGTCCGGGAAAGGTAAAGGGACACGTCCAGGAAGATATCAGTGGTGACGCAGGGGCGCACTCAGGGACACGTCAAGGGACGCGCAGAGGCGAGTCCAGGAAGATGACAGGGGCGGCACAAGAGCGTTCTCAGGACGAAGTCACGAGCAGCACACAAACTCCGGCAAAGACGCGCACTGGGTTGCCACCAAGGGCGACACGGGTTATCAGAAGGAATTTGCAAATCTTTGGGAAAAAATCGCTCTCAAACACCAGTGCACCAACCCCAACAAACAGCCAACCACTCCACTGCAGCGACGGAAAGATCTTGCACACACACACTTAAACACCGAATGGGAATGGCCTTCCTCGAGCCCAGTCCTGGGCGCACCCCTGCGCCGTCGCGGACAGTGACAGGTCACAATGGATGGCGCCCGCAGGCACACTGACGCTCGTGATCAGCCGGCTCCGGTCACAGCCGCCCACACCGCGACAAACAGCTCCGGTGTCCCCCCACGCTGTGCGCCTCCCCACCGCCGCTCCCGCTCCCAGCGCGAGGAGATAATGCTATGAGAACGCAGAGAACGAAAAGATAATACTATACGAGCACGGATGACGCGGAATTAATGCTCTGAGAACGCAGAAAACGCGGAGATTGTACTATCAAAGCACAGATAACGCGGAGTTAATGCTATGAGAACGCAGAGAACAAGAAGGTATAATTTTGGCTTCCCTGGACTTTGAGAACGCAGAGGACGTGGAGATAGTGGTATGAGGGTGTGGGCAACGCGGATATCATGTTAGCAGAACGCAGAGAACGCGGAGACCTCGGAAGGAGTCCCCCCGGAGACGGCGGAAAAGCGGAGTGCTCCGTCCCCGCGATGCGAGGACAATCTCTGCAATCTCTGCAATCTCCGCGATGCGAGGACAATCTCTCATCGAGGACAATCTCTGAAAATCTCTGCCGATGGCGTTATCCGCTGGTCGACGAGAAGCTCAGTGACGGGGAGTGGTAACGGGTGGACACAGCGACGACACAGCTCAGTCACAGGTGGACACAGCGACGACGCTGTCTAGTGCGACAATGCCGACAATCCCCTCGGGCCACGTGCGAGCTAGAACAGGACACATTGTGAAAATGGCCAGCCCAGTTCATGTTGCAAACTTTACTATCAAGCAATGCGTCAAGTACCAGTCGTGAAGACGTCCATCTCGCGTTCGCGTTCATTCTGTGCATAAATTATTCATAACTGAGAGTACCTTTTTTATATCCGCACCACTGTGATATCGACCAGCGTCTGTACGTAACATGGACTGCGCCCCTGAACTGGCCGCCGTCACGGGAGTAACAGCGCTTCCTGTGGCAGCACTGCAGTTTTCCTGTGGCAGCACTGCAGTTTTCCTGTGGCAGCACTGCAGTTTTCCTGTGGCAGCACTGCAGTTTCCTGTGGCAGCACTGCAGTTTCCTGTGGCAGCACTGCAGTTCCCTGTGGCAGCACTGCAGCGAACCTCGATCGAGGGTGCTATAAACTGTCTTTTTGTGTACCTCTCGACAGCGAATGGGACAGCGCGCAGCCAGCAATGTTTGTGTACGGTGCACGTGCGTGGGTGGCAGAGTAAGTGTGTCTACATGCGGCTACATGTGTTTGTCTGTGTGTGGCCGCATGTATGTGTGTCTGCGTGTGGGCAGGGTGCGTTTGGAACCAGCGCGAGTCAAGGCCATGGGTAAGGAGTGGTGGCACCAGCGAGAGAGGCAACAGTACGAAGGGGAACGGAAAAACGCGGCGACGCATCCGCTGGAACAGATCGCTCAAATACTTTTTAAGTCTATCACCGCCCCAGAGCACAATTCATAAGTACGGACATGTGCTTTGTGCTTTGTGCTTTGATTTGTGTAATGGGACCATACGCCCCATTAACAAGCACTAGCGTCTCTTCACAACCACTAAAACTGGACAGCAGCAAGCCCTCCTTATACTCGTGGCCAGTTTACTAGACATTCTTGACTAACTCATGAAGTGTGAACTGGCACGTTCCCTGGACAAGCTCCTGCCCAGTGTTCCCAGCTTCGCACCTTCCCCTGGCTCTGCCCCTGCCCGGTGTCTCTGACCCCGCACCCTCCCCTGACTCCGCCCCTGCCCGGCATCGCCGACCCCGCGCCTTCCCCTGATCCCGCCCCTGCCCGGTGTCTCTGACCCCATTCCCTCCCCTGACTCGGTCCCTGCCCGGTGTCTCCGACCCCGCGTCTTCCTCTGACTCCGTCCCTGCCTGGTGTCTCCGACCTCGCGCCTTCTCCTGGCTCCGCCCCTGCTCGGTGTGTGCGGGACAGCCGGATTCCGCGCACGATTCTGCGGCGTCGCGCTTCGATCTGTGTAATGGAGGAACGTTGTCGCGTCGCCCGAGGTCGCAGCGGGTCCGAGTCGGCTCCTCCCCAGCTGACCCGAGTCTGTCGGAGGTGCTCACAGCGCAGAGCGGGCTCCGATGGGAAACCGCTGGCTCAGATGTGATGCAGAGTGCCTCACATGCGTCGGACTCCTCTGCCATCGCGATGGCAGGGAGGCTCCAAAGGGAAGCTGCGGGGGGGGGGGGTCTGATAAAAACGAGGCTGCGATGGGTAAACACGAAGGTGGGTGGGTGGGGGTGGGTGGTGGGGGGCACTGACTTCCATTCCTTCCTTCCAAGACAGCCGTTCGCGAGAGATCCGGCTGCCAGCTCCGGTGAGGACTCGGACAGAGCGATGAAGTCCGAAGGGTGCGAAAAAGAAAGAAGAAACTGAAGGAGATTACGGAGAAGAAAGTAAAGAAGATTAGGGGCTTAGAGAAGCTTTGTCCGTCTTGGTGTCAGTTCGTAGTGGATAAAGCGAAATTTGTGTGTCGAGGTTTTGACTATTACCGTAACTATAGGTCCGCGCGGCCCCTTTCGCTGTACAAATATCTCCATGTCCGGTGCAGAAGGCTGAACATGGAGCTTTGTTAACGCTCCACAGCGAGATTACAGATTATGTGGTCCACGCAGGCCGCATCAAGACTCAGGGGAGGAGACATGACTCGCTTCAGTGAACCCACGGATTCAGGATTTGGAACCTATTCAGCTAATGACGGGCGGTTGTCAAATTTCACTCCACACAGCCAGAGCGGCATGAAAAGATCGCCGGGATCGCAGCGCTGATACGACATTGCGCCGATCACTTGGAGTGTAAAATTCATCGATCAAATCAACGCATAAGCGCGCATGAATGACACGGACGCAATGTGCCGGCGACTCATTAGTAAATGTATGATCACGTGATCTCTGAGGGGCACGCTAAGCTAGCGGAACAAAACGCGCCGGTAAGCAGGTACGCGTGTAAAAACCGAGGAAAGCTCGCGTAAAAACACGCGCAGTATGGCCCTAATACGCTGGTAGCGTGCCTTGTTACGGGTCGTGTATTTCACGAGCAGTGGTCGTGTATTAGCCCCGCAAAATGGGACGACTCAGAGTAGCGCACGTCCAAAGATGCGCCGATAAACTCCGCCATGTCTTGCATAGCATGAATTCTGGGCGGTTGGGCTGCCTTCAGATATTCCTGCTTCGCAGACAATGCGCTGCCTGCGACAGTTGTGGTTTGGTAGCGTTGATTTCATCGGTAACTCAAGCGTAGACATCAGCCCAATATGACTCCTCAATTCTACGGAGAAATCGCAAAATATTTGCAGATGGTGAGTGATGCCAAGTTCTAACAACGAAAAATGACCCAGCTCGGCTATCTATGTCGGCCTACCGACCACCACAGAATCGACTGGCTGAAACGTTGCGCACATACACACCAGGCAAGGACGATAGTCCCAACCCCAAAATTTCCCCGTGCTTGCCAACTGTTATGGTGCAATATTTCAACTATCTCCTGTACAGAATAAAGGATTTCAGTGTATATATATATATATATATATATATATATATATATATATATATATATATATGCACTACATAATTCGGCAATCTACAGTGAAAAAGCAGCTTTCAAGTGCAGGAGAAAAATGAAACTAACAGTAAAAAGTAAAAGGCAAAATATCTACTATGGTGCGATTGCACGCATTTGCACCGTCTCGCAGAATGCGACCGAAGTACCTTCAGGCTGTACCACAAGACGGAAACTGACCGAGGCACTGTTTGAGCCAGATGATCCGCGTTAATCGATGTCCGCACGCTCGCGGCGCACCATCCCTTCTAACCTCACCCTCATCTGGGAACAACCAGCGGCGTCTGCGTTCGAGCCCTTCTTGCAGGCAGGGACGGCGACAAACCCAGTCGTTAACGGCAGACCACGCGTGCAACAAGGGCCCGCACGCTGCGCCCTGGGGTCGAGTCTCGTTCCCACCCTGTAATCTGAGGTGATTTGGGCACGGTCAGTCCGTGACGTGCCCGTGAAAAAGCAAGTAATGCCGGGGCTGTACGCCATGCTTGGAGCCCACTTGAAACCATGGGGTCGGCCCAGGCCACTTCAAAGGCGCAATCACGGCCCCTGCCTACCCTGTCATTGTCCCAGAGTGCGTTTTTTTGTGACTGGTGGGGGAGGTAAGGGAGGGAGGGGAGGCGATGCTGGGCCTGGGAGCCGCGAAAGGCAAGTCAGGGGGACGTCGACAAGGCAACACGCCAGATGGCTGCGGGGTGACTCGGAATGAGACCCCAGTCCTCAGTGAAGCCTTCATTTGTGGTTCCTACACCATGTGTGAAAGCGAGGTTCTACGCAGGTCTCGGTACCACAGCGTCTCTGAGACTGCAGGGAAGAAATAAAGACGGGGGATGAAAGTGAAATCTGGGGAAACACAGTCGAGAAAATTACCTTTAGGGTAAGAGAACGTTCAAAATGTGCACTATGCAGGCAAAATTGGAGGGACAAAATCCCATTTCGGGACACTTAGGGGGATGTGGCCCCTGCCATAGTGGTTACACCCATCATGTCAGGATTAATTCGAAGTTACAACGGCGTTCGCCGCTGGGGTGTGTGTGCCTATGGTCTCACGCAAGGCGAGGGAACCCGTTCGAGACACCACCACGAAGCGCCACCAACACGACGCCTCGTGCGAGGCAACGAACTCCTGGCGAAACACCACCACAAAGCGCCGCCAACACGACACCTCGTACGAAGCAACGAACTCCTGGCGAGACACCACCGCGAATCGCCGCCAATGCGACGCCTCAAAGTGCAGCAGCGCCTCCCGCCCCGGCACCGCCAGTAAACGTGCCAAACACGACCGCCTCTCAACACGCGGATTAAAGGATGGCTCCCGACACCGCGACCCTATAACTCATCTTGCGAGGCTCTCTCACGACGCTTTCGGCGGCGGATTCTCACGCCGCTCCCCAGCTCGGGAGCTACGCCCGAAGGCGGCCATGGGGCGGCTTCCGCGGTCGCGGTTTCAGGACACCCTCCTCGGCGAGCGCCCTGAGAGAGGCTCGGGATGGCAGGGAAGGGGTCAGTGGCGTGGGAACGTCTCAAAAGCGGGGGCCAATGCCAATTTCAAGTTTGATACCTGTCGTGTATCGCTATACGGTTAACATTTATTCTCAAACGTGAAGGCATGGCTCCGTACTTGTTGCTTTTCCCATGACGATGAGACAATGTAGACAGCTGTGTTCAGCATAAAGCCTCAATCCAAGCTGTGCCCAGTTGTTGGCAACAGACGACCGATTTTAGATGGCGCGCCCCAAAGCGCAAGAAACAAGTAACCAACAACTGACCAGCCTTCCTCTCCGCTTACTGCACACCTGACACTCGGCACAGCACGAGCATCCAGGTCAGGGTGCGGCACCGCGCAGGTCAGGGTGCGGCACCGCGCGGCACACCGCAATCAGAAAACCCGCGACCAACAGCTGATCAGTAGCCACACTTAGGAAATTTACGGCGCCTGGAAGGCCACAGAATTATCCATTGCCTACGTGATTCACAAGCCGTCAGAGCAAACAGCAGCTTATTAGCACTAACTTATTTGGTGCGAGAGCGGGCGATGGGTGGCGGTAATCTGCACTTGGGCGGTAGTCAGGCGCTCGTTTGTTTCTAAGGGCCGAATTCTAGGGTTGAATCACAGCCGCCGCCACCATTGTCGACATGGGTATTATATGCGACATGGGTATTCTATGCGACATGCAATATGGATATGCGACATGGGTATTCTATGCGGCGAAACACGCAAGCCGCGCGGCACTAAGAGCTGAGATGCGTCCAACCGTATATTTCACTTGCTCTTCCATCGTGGCACATCTGGGTAGAGCGACATGATGGAGAAAAACGCAGGACGTTTATGTCGCTTAACTGTGGTGGGCGTAGATGAGAGCCGGCTGACTTTTTCTGCGTCGGGCACATATAATCGATGGTTCCGTTTCACCGCCCCGGCGAAAGGCAGTTATTTCGAGTAATGCGGTCCATGACAAATGACGTCACCTGGCCGAATGACGCCGAATGTAAACGGCTGCGCGCCAAAGCGTTCCAATCGTTCCGATCGCGACCGCCACCCCGCGTAATTAGCGCCAATTATTGATTTCTCGTGTCGCGAGCAGATGTCACCACTTCCGCCGCGGATCTCGGTCCCGCGCAGCGTCCGCCGTTGACAGGGCCGCGCGGGCCGCGCGTGCCGACCGCAGGGGACCACCGAACCCTTCTGGGGGTCCCCCCACTCCCACACTGGACGTCACGTGCGTCACCCTCCCCGGCCGGGAGGGGGAGGGAAGGGGACAGTGACGAGAGGCAGGCTGCTGCCCGGGAACGCCCGCGCGGCGTCCCCCTGCCGACCCCCACCCTGCAGGGAAGTTCATAAATATTATGGCGGGTGGGGGGAGCGCGCCGTGGGCGCCGCCACCTTGGAGGTCCCCGGTCATAGAGGTCGGATGACGCGTCGGCCCGCATGCCCCCATGACAATGAGGCCGACTGACGGCGGGGTGCTCTGGACACCATGACCGTCTCTAGTACATGGCAGCTGTGCGCGGAATAACGAAGGGCTCCCACCACTCACAGCATCGGCTTGATATCACGTATGGCATAATCGTTAAAACTGTCGTCCTCGTTTAATGTGCTTGTATTTACGCATCTCATCGGCCAGTCAACCATCCGGCCATCGCCAGATGTTGTAGAGTGCTGAGAACGGCTGGATAATATTTGGCTGTCAGCCAATGTCACGGCCTTCTCTCCTTGACATTGCTCGGGGTTCGAACCAGGGTCTTCTCTTTCCCAGTTCAGCGCTCTTCCAAGTAAGCTAACCGGCAAGGACGGATCTCGCGGTCCCGCGTTCACAGCAACGGCTCGCGATTTTCAGAACGAACGCTCGGCATACCGACCCTGGGCGCAACTGGTCAGACCAGTTCCGCCAGGAGGACTTCGGCTCCTTTACATCCGCTCTCAGGTTTCACCATATCCGGTCGGGCCACCCCACGGCCGCCATCGGGGCGTCCAGGCCTCTAACAACGCGGCGTCGATCGCGCATAATTCAAACGCTAATGAATCACATTTGAATTGGGCCAGTCGGCGAGCGACCCGCTAACGAAGGGCGAGAGCTACGGGACGCATAAATACGGATTGCCTTCCGGCCAGCAGCGGGCACGAACGTCCACTTATCATGCAGAGCCGATAACGATTAGGAGGCAGCGTGCGTGCTAGTGAAGAGGACTGCCTGCCAATGGGGACAGCGGCAGCTGGAGCCCTTGTCACTCCTACGTGAAGTCCGAGGTCGAGACCAGTCGGCTAGGGGAGGGGTGGGTTGCGACCCCGGTCAACAACTCCAGGAAACCTATTCATCCATTTATCCAGTTCTCGGGTTTCTGAAGCATTGAAAAAGCTCAAGTTGTGACGAGTTGCATCACATTTTACTTCTTTCAATTTTTCGCTACGGTAGGAGATGCGATGGTTCGTTTTGTCGTTTTTGTTTTACTAGGAAGCTGTAATATCATTTGCCAAGAATCCAAAATGGAACATCCTTTCCGGTTGTCGTGATACATAAGTAGGTTGAACTTGATATGTTGCGGGTCGAATGCCAGCTGATTGTCCCAATCCCAAGCAACAAAAGACGAAACCCTTTCTCTGTCATATTGCATGTGTCATATTTGTCACTTGTCATATTGTGCTTAAGTGATCGGTGGCCCTAAGCCGAGCCCCCCCTCCCTAAAGCCAGGAGTGCCTGGCATGGTTTAGTGGTTAAGTTCGCTCCACCGCCCCTGATGACAGGATTCGTCCGCCGCCACCACTCCTGACGCCAGGATTCGTCCGTCTCCACCACTCCTGGCGCCAGGATTCGTCCGTCTCCACCGCTCCTGACGCCGGGATTCGTCCGTCTCCACCGCCGAAGAAAACCACCTCGCGATTTTGAACCGGCATTGATGGCGCAACTATGCACCTTTATGGTCGTAAACGGCCCATTTACGTCCCATTGCTAGTCGGTGGTGAAGCCCGAGCCGGAGTTACAATGTCACGTGACGATACGCCACGGAAGCTTTAGTGCCGGGTTCCCAGGTACCGGTATGTGCAGCTGATCGCCGCCGCTCTGCACGGCCGCTTGCGGTCCAAGTAATAACCTCCGGCAAGTGAGGCTGGAGACTGTTGAGAACAAGTGGTGGGCCAGGGCCCCCGGAGAAAACGATTTCGGACGTCTTATTTGTAAGAATTTTAAAAAATATGTAAAATAATTTTTGCATTGGTATACTTTCGATCAAAGCTGGTGCGACTATCCGTCACACTCCTTTTGCTGGCCAGGATCACAGCCGTGTTTGACAACAATGTCACGACATCTTGTCATGACATCACGACACCTTGTCATGACATCGCGACACGGCCCGTTCACCTGTCATCTTTATGCTCAACAGATTGAAGCGATAGTGCTTAAACAGTTCACGGGTTATTCACATGTAGCGATAGCGTTTGAAGCAGTTCACGGGTTATTCACATAGACCTGTCGAAAAGAGCGGCACTCTCTCCATACTGCTCTCTATCCTGCTCATATGTGCCTCTCGTGGTGCCCCTGCTCATCGGTGCCCCTCGTGGTGCCCCTCGTGGTGCTCCTGCTCATCGGTGCCCCTCGTGGTGCCCCTCTTGGTGCCCCTGTCCATCGGTGCCCCTCGCAGCGGACCCGCTCAGGACCGAGGCGGACCGCTGCCGGTGTCGGATCCGGACACCATCGGTGCACCGCACATGTCAACAGGCCCGCAGGTCACGCGATGGCGCCAACCGGATCACGCAAGCGGGAGGCCTCCTGCCACGGCCCGTAATTTCGAAGCGCTTCTTGGGTCTCCCGGGGGGAGTTCTGGTCCCGCAAGCGTGGCGAAAGAGAGACGATGTTTTGTTTTGCTGAGGCGGCAGCGGAAGGAGCGTGCGGAAATTCAGTGATTTCTCCCTTTGGTTCGCCGATTATTTCTTCGTAAGAAGGCTTATCAAATCCAATAAAGTTGGCATGTTTCCTGCATTGGAGCTTGGATCACGCACCTGACACTACCGGGAGGATCGCCACGAGGAGATCGCTATTCATAGCAGAACAATTACTTTGACGCCATACGGTCTGTGGCCGTTTATCGGAAGAAACAGGCCTCCCGACCCGATCCAACCCCAGTCCTCGGGTGACCTCTAACCACAGGCAGTATCTCGTGGCCGGCCGAGGTCCGCGAGAGACGGCCGAGGTCAGGGCGAGGTCAGGGGTTGGCGTCAGGCCCGCCTAGGGGTGGGCATTCCGTGGTCAGCGGTCGACCGCGCTGACCACGGCCGAACGTGACCTCCTGACAAACCTCTCCGGCAGCAGCCGACGTCGGTGAACACCGTGCTGAGGCAGCGGCGGATTCAGGCACACGATGGGGGGGGGGGAGTGGTACGGCTGGAGCGGAGTCAGGTATGTGATAAGATGGCAGTCGCAGTAGTAGGGACGTACAAACCTCGTGTTTTTTTCTTTTTTAGACTGATGGAACCGGCGTTTCGCCCTAACTTTTTCACAAATGTATTCTTTAAAAACGTGGTTTGGGTGGTTAATCGTTATTGGTTTTTTGTCTTAGTTTTTATACTACTTGATGTAAGGATACCGTGATTACCATTGTAATTTGGCCCTTTGGCCCAGGACGCTGCTACTTTCATAGAACACAAAATCGTAGACAAACAAAAACGAAACGCAAAAAACATTCAATTTCAGAAACCCTCGCACGTTCAACCCGTTTTCTGCTCTCCTGGACGCGGCCCCGGCCGACACCACAGACACGTCGGCGGGTGAGCTCTCCGTCCAGCCACAGCGACCCCACGAGAGCGAGAAAGCGCAGACCACAATGGCGCCACCGCCGCAGCTCGGGTGCTCGCGCACGCAGGCGCCCCATCCCCGCGCCCGTGACGAGGATGACGGCCTGCACATGCTTGCCTATTCCGTAACTCCTCGTGTCAACGAGCCTCGCTTCTGAGCTCAAGCGAGACGAAATCGGCGCGCTCGCCATGTCGGACGTAGGTCTGGCGCATGTTATGTTGACTTAAAGCAGGGCTTACGCTGGGAAGATATATCGCGTACACCGGCGCTCTACGCCGCGGCGTTTATTTTTCCACCGGCAGAAAATCGATGGGCGCTAGTAAGCTGTGCCGGGCTTCGCGGCGTCTCTGCGAATCCGCCGGGGCCTTCCGGGCGTCTGCTGATCTGCTGGACGCTGGGCGTCCGCTGATCTGGTGGACGCTGGGCGTCTGCTGTGCTGCTGGACGCTGGGCGTCTGCTGATCTGCTGAATGCTGAGCGTCTGCTGCTGCGATTCGGCTAGGTCAGCTGAAATTACTTCGCCTGACGGGACTTGCACGCAGTAACTCTCCGGCATGACCACATCGAGTTGTCCGGTCGTTGCCTTCTTGTCTCAACCGCCGCCGCTCCTTTCACGTCCTATCTCAGTTTAGCCTGCAACGGCGGTGTCAGCGGCAGCGGCGGCAGCAGCGAAGACCGCGACCTGCGCTAGCGTCGGCCGCCTCACTAATCCGATTCGCGGCGACTGGCTTCGATTGGCCTCATCCGAAGCGAGGTCTGATTGAGTTACGCGGTGGCCGCTCGACAGTCGGGAGATGGACCGTTGGGCCGAGCCGTGCCTCGACGGCTCACGTCAGATCGCGACAGGGCATCGGCGATTAATGAATAAATCGGCGAGGGGCCGGGCGCGGTCGGCAGGATGATGGCATGAGAAAGTGAGACGTCATGGTGCCCCATCGTTCGAATCGATGACGGGTGGCAGGTGTAGGTACTGGTATTTTTGTCGTGATTGAAACGTTCTACGCATGGACAGCGTGGTTATAAGCACAGCTTGGAGACGTAGACTGCTGGTAATATAACCAATGTTTGCTCTACAACACCGCCGAACTAGCACCTCCTGGTATATTGAAGTATCATAACTCAGCATAAGACCACAGAGCTCATAATGCCAATCTACGTTGTGAGTTGAATTGTAGTGTGGTGCATAACCATTTTGTTCCGTGAAAGTAAAAAAAAAAACACTACAGTTACCCATCATGGTTAGTCCGATAGCAGTCCAGATTCAAAAAGTATCCTGGACAGGCATGCGATAAGTGAGTAGGTACTTAAAAAACAGCCCGTCGTGCCTTGCACCAGCTAAGTGCAAGTTCTAACACCTGTGCTAAGCACGGCAAGCTCAGCAGGTCATTTGGGCGTACAGGCGCACGCGGTTCCTGCCACAGGGATGCATATTTGCTCGAACAGTCCCATCCTCACAACCTCCCTTTACACGCCAAGTGAATGTTGGCTCGCTCTCCGCTGAATAATGTGCATTGAATATTCAATGTTTACGTTCGTTTTTCCTTCGAGTGGAAGTAATGCAACCCGAAACACGCGTGCATTCAATCGCTGCTGGTCGACGCTCGCATATGATCAGCACAAATCATGTCGGGAAAAACACCTCGCGGTAACGGTGGCCAAGGCTCCTCTTCGTCTGAGATTGGGTTTGACTCTGCCAACGCATCCTGCACCGCATCCGCCTCGCACGCGAGGACAGGCATGCATTAAGACTCCCGTCTGACGTCAAGGATGATTGAATGCGACTTGGAAACGCCTCCAGCTTCACTTATGAGCCACGAGCCACTGACATATGCCTGAGGTAATGTGTTTAAGAGGAGGCATCGGAAAGGACGGTCATTATTGAATGTATTTGAGGTACACAGATTAACACTCATATTTACGTCTTGTGTTTATCCATATTTACATTCAATGTAAACCTCGTTCCGACGTTTGACATGCAAGCAAGTGCTTCGTCTCACACTGCGGCTTCTTCGCCTCCTTCGGCTTCGCGCAACACAGGACTCCGATGTCCATCGGCACCATCATTTGCGCCCCTCGGGTGGCACTCGCAGGCGCACTTGAAAGGCGTCACTTCCTCGCCGCTGAGGAAAGGTACCAAGCATGGAGGGGCGTATGCTTAAAATAGGCAATGACGCGACCTTGGTCCAGTCTCCCGTTAACTTTCCACAAAGCGCATCAGCGAACTAAAACTACACCGGAAAATAGGACGAATTCATCGAAAATACATCATCTGTGAGCACGGACACCACCCTCGTCATTCCATCGTCGGTTGTTTTCCGTTCTCTGAGAATACTTACGACCCAATAAACGTCTCGGCCACCTCCTCTGGAAAATTGAAGTCCGTGCGAACTTGAGCAGGCCGTGTTTTCAGCTGCACCTCCTCCCATCAGATCATTATCTGCTCACAACCAGCCCGAGCTCCGGCACGCCGGCCGGCCAGCCGTCGCGGTAATCGATTCCCGTAAATCAGTTTCGGCTGGTTAACCGGCCGACCCGTCCCTACCGCCTCTCCGCTGCCGCCGGCGCATCTCGAGGCCCAGGTGTTTTGAAGAGCGCCGGCCCGCCTCGCCAGCCCGAGCCGACGCCGGGGCGGCATCGTCTCGAGGGCGATCCCATTTGCCGGGCCCGGGTGCAATGATCCGTCACTGACGCCATGAGGGGAGTCATTAGCGAGGCCGGAGGAGCGGCGCCGGGCCACAGAGGCAGGGTGTTGGTGGGGGAACTGGAGGGGCAGCACCCTACCGTCGCCCGAGGGAGAATGTCGGGCTCTTGGTACCCCGCCTGCGCCCAAAGCGGGCCCTCGCGCCACGTCCCTGCACTAACTGTCGGGTACCTGCTGAGCTGGACTAAATGCTAGGAGTGCGCCCTTGGGCGGCCATGAAACTTAGCAGTTCTGCGGGCCTGGGAGAGGGACGATTAACTGCGCAGGCCTGTTCAGGACTGCCACCGGCGCAGGCGAAGCCAAACGGCGCCTTTGATCGTAAGTCAGATACCATCTTCAACTTTATAGCACAACCCATAACAGTTCAGCAGATTCCGTCCCGAAACTGCGATATTCGAACGGACCATCAAGGCGCCAACGTTATGGGACATTGGTCTCCCCAATAACCATCGCCTAGGTAGTTCCGCCATGATTTGCGTGCGTTACGCATTGAAAGAATGGGTCGCAGGACAATGGGTGAGGGGTTCCACCCCAGTGCCGGCCGCCCTTCTAGTTAGCTCCTCCACAACGCTATCCAATCAGAATCGGGCGTTTCCGGTCCTGAACCTGCCGTCAAGCACAACCAAACCACCCGACTGCACCCCTCGGACACGCACCAGGCGTCACACCGGCTCGTCACGGCCGTCCGACCGCCCCACCAGCCGTCGGAATGAGCCGTCGAAACGGCTCGTCACAGCCGTCGGCTGCAGCACGAGCCGTCACAACGAACCGTCGTGGCGGCCCGCCGTCGTCTGCAGTTGCACGAGCCGTCACAGCGGCCGTCACAGGGGCCGTCACAGCGCCCGTCACAGGGGGCCGTCACAGTCGTCCCTCGCATCCGGCCCGACACCGTCCAATAAAGCGGCCCGGGCCAGATTGGCTCGTAAACCGCGCCGACTCCGACGAGCGTCGGTTTTCTCCCGCGCTCGACGCAACGGCCGGCAGCCGTACCGTCGAAAGCCTTGCCGAGGTCGAAAAGTTTTGGGACGCCGGCGACGCTCCGCAGAGGCGTAGAGGCGCGCAGCGGGTCGCGTCCGTCTCGCGGTGCTCGCCGACAGCTGATGATGATGGTGACGCATCGCGCGCGCACTCGTCACGGTGCGTGACGCCCGTGACGCGCTATCGGACGCCGACCACACCCCTCCCACAGTGTGCACCAAAAGGCCGCGGGCCAGCATGCGATTCGCTCGTTTTCCGGCCCGCATCCCGCGTCCGGCGCGCCAAACGACGTCATCACCCGCCATGGCGCGCCGCAAAAACGGCGCGGCCATTTCGGCGCAGCGCGGCAGGGCCGACGCCACCCCCATCGTAATTGTTATCGGCGGACCGAGCCGGCGGCCCCGCCGGGCGCACCTTTGTTTTTCACGTTAATGACCCCATCTTGATGGAGTGGAACGGGCGTCCAGATGTGGGCGGGGGGGGGGGGTTGAGGGGACGGCCATGAAGGGATCTCGAGGGGTTCCTGCCTACTGCGCTCGGTGCGCACGCGGCGTTCGCATGCCGGCGAGCGGCGCTTTGCTCGCACAGCTCTCAAGCTCGTGCTGAGTAAGAGTTGGGTGCGGTTGGTGACTGCGGTTCACAGAAGTTTGGTTCTATCATCCTTTCAAAGTTACGATGCTGATTTGAACAGAGTTCTAGAAGCATAGCTCCACAACTGCAACTGGTTAAATAAATTCTTGGCAAAATGAAAGACGTTCTCCCAACGCCCGCCATGCGACGCTACCCGATGCCTAAACGGACATTGCGTCCACTTTCCTCAACTGATGGACGAAGAGACAGGTCAGGGTCAGGTCAGGTCAGGTCAGGTCAGGTCAGGTCAAACAGGGTCAGTCTGCATCGTCTGTGCGGCTTTGCGCCCCATCATTGGGATGTCTGAGTAGTAAGCAAGATGCAAAGAAAAGATGCAAGAAACGCGGCCTTTTGACTGCCATTTACTTGTTCCGGCCTATGTTTTGTTTTTGTTTACACCGCTGCATCCTAGACGGGACGCAAGGGGAAGATGCAGCAGACGTGCCTTTTACAACAGGGGCCACTGACGCAGAGGCCATGCCCCTCGCCCCTACATCCAAGTGTGCGCCAAGTTAGCCGCCTCCTGGTACCGCCTCCAACAGAGGCACAGGAGACCCAACAGGACAGGAGACGAAAGAAGACTCGGTCAGCACGCCCAGCGACTCCCATTTCTTCACGCGCTGCGCGCACAGAGCCCAGGCAACAGAGCCACAGACTGTTGACAGGAGCGTCCGGCCGCCCCGCAGCCATGCCGACCGCGAGCGGCATGCGAGACGACCGCGGCGCCGCCGGCCGGCCGCGTTACGACCGCGCCGTTACGGCCGTGTCGTAACGCGGCCCGCCCCCTCCCCACCGGCCGCGGACACCACCTGTTGGGTCGGCGGCGCGTCAGCTGAGCCGGTCGTCCGTCTTCCGGGCCCGCGCGACGTTTCAATAAATTCCGTCGCCTTTCAGGCGTTTGGCGGCCGGCCCGGGTGTCAGCGACAGGCTCGGACTTCGGGGCTGGGTCGACGGTTCGATCGCCCCCCCCCCCCCCATATCACCCCTCCCCGGGCGCGGCGAGGAAGGCGGTTTGGCGGCGGCAGGCTTCGGGATCTGGGTCGGATGGGGGCTGCCGGGATAGCGTAAGGTCGGTTCTACCGGGGCCAGCAGGTTCTACCGGGTTCTACCGGGGCCAGCTCAATTTGTCGTGGCTTAACAACGGTCAAATGGGGCTAGATAAAAGTCTGTTGGAGGTGAGAGCAAGTCTATTGGGGATGTTCAATAAGAGGTGAAAGGCTGGGTGAAATTCGCCTGAATTATGTTAGGGTCATCGGCAATGCGCGTCGAACGGGTACGATTTGCCTGCCAACTTTGGACCTGAGGCCTCAGTTACATGGATTTCGTAATCTGGATGATTAGCCCCGCCAGTTTTAGGGGTAAGCCAACCGCGCCACGTGTCCGCTGTAGCAGCACCAAACCGCGCCATAATAGCCGCAAATTCAGCCAGAGAGACCGCCCGCGCAGCTGCCACCGACCACGATCTGCCAGCGTCGCCGCGGGCGACGAAGCGATACAATGGAGAACGCGACGACGGCGAGAGACGGGCCACGTCCGCCCGACTGTCTCCCGCGGGAGACAACCAACGGGACTGCGGCGACAAATTGCAGCGCTGCAGCTGGACGTGGCGACCCCACAGGCCGCGGCGGACGCGGACGCTGCAGCGACAGCCGATCCGGACGAACGGCACCACCTGGCGCGGTCGCGGCGCCACCAGGCGCGGTCGCGGGAGAGTGACCGATGATGGGGCCTCATTACGCGCCGGAGCGACGGCGATGATGGGCGGAATCCGCAGCGGACGGCCGCAGTCGACGCGTCGGGGCGCCGTCCGCGCGGAGTCGCGTTAGAAGGCTGTCGTCCGCGCGGAAGTGCCGGCCGCTGCGGGGCGGCTTCCGGGTTCCGTATTTGGAGTCCAATGACCGGCCGTGCGTGTGGCGCCAAACCGCCGCCCCACGCAGGGATGCACCCACAGCAAAGCATAATCCATTGCCGGACGAGAAGTCGGCACACGTGGGCGGAAAACCTGTGTCGGCACCCTCAAACAGCTCTTCCGTTGCACTCAGTCCGGGGTGGGTACAGGGCGAGGCAACCGTGGGTCAATTTCTCACTGCCCTCCCACGAGAACGCTTTGCTCTGACTGCATTCCTTTTAAGACGCGCAGGCCGTCTCTGCCCACTGCACCTCTGGCACAACGTGAGTGGAAGCGGGCGTCGTTTTCAAGACGACACGAGCTCTCACGCCGCGCCCTGCTTCAAGCTCAGTGCTACGTGGCCGCGTGGCCAAAACGGGAGCGACCGGGCGCCCTCCCTCGTCGCGCCACAAACAGCAACGCCAACGCAGCCTCCTCCAGGACTTCGCCGAGCAGCTCGATGACGTCGCTGCAGAGATCGAGTGGTGGCAGGATGTGGGTCAGCACGCGGCGGGACGGAGCGAAAAACGCGCGCGAGATCGCGCCCTCGCCTCTGTGTTTATGTTTTAGTCACAGGGGACCAGGGCGAGGGAGAAGGAGCTCTGAATGGAGGCGAAGAAAGCTGGATAAATCGGAAGGAAGCAGAGAAGCTGCGTCAATGGCGTACTTGGCAAGCGTGGCGATTTTCAATTCAATGAGCCTATGAGCAATGAGCCTGAGTGAGATTTTCCAAGGTGAACTGTAAAATGAACTGGGAAGAAAAGTGTAAGTGATAATTTCCTCTCATAACGCGTTTCTTTACCATTCTTAGCCTCCGAATGAATACAAGAGGAAGGTCCACGCGGAGTCAGTTCCATGTCATTTCTGGCTCATACAAGTCCCGCAGGATGCCGCGATTAAGCGGCGGCAGCATTGAAGGTCTCGTGGAGGGCCTGAACGGACAGTGTTGCTCCGGTCTCCCCTGCCTCAAGGCATGCCACCAGCACGCAGCTCGCGGAACCCATCCGAGCCGACTCCTGCGAGTCCCATAAAAGGGCAGGCGGGCAACCCACGTGCTTCATATCTCGGCCATCACTCACGGATGTCCACTTAGTGCACTGCGTTTAGACTGTTGGACTGTGTGAAGTAAATGCATCCTTATGCCGTAAAGCATATGATGGCACTTAGACTGTATGCAAAAAAGCCGGAATTCAGTGCTTCAATAGCAGAGCTATTAAACACTGAATCTACAACCAAAAGAAAACGATATTCTACAGCTCAATAGAACCGTGCTTTCTTTGTCATTTACTATCCTAATAGAAAAGTGTTCTTGCTTTTATAAGTCGTTATGCCATCAGCCGCCATCATTTGTTACCAGATACCATCAGTCATGGGAAAAATCAGCTGAGTGACGTCGCCAGGGTCTCGTTGACAGTGAGCAGCGAATGAAATTCATCAGAAACCGGGCTCACAGCGGCGCTCCGCCGAGCCAGATCTCAAGCTGGTCATCCGTGCTGACACCCTCCGGTGTCTCTCCGGACCACTTGGGCTAACGAACCCGGTGAATTATTGGGCATTCTCGCCATATATCATCACGGCTTAGTGGGCCGGGCGGGTGTGATGCAGCACAGACGACGTCGGGGAACCGAGGCCTCCGTCAGCCCCGACGCTAACCCTACCCCCATCCGGGGCGGGTCCCGTCTCGTCGCCTCGCCCCGGGGGCGCGCGTCAGTTGCCCCCCCCCCCCCCCCCCTCCTCCGCGGTCGTCGATTTCGACGGGCGCCGACGGTAAAAACCGACAACGCTGACGCGCCGCTTGTTAGCCGCGCTCCGGCGGGTAAAACAGCTGCCGACGATGCCGTTGCCACAATTGGTCACGCTTTATTTTGGCGCCCCGGGCGCGCGGGTGCGTTTTTGCTGGAGGCGGGACGACGCCCCAACGCGTCAGTGACGGACGGAGCGGGGCTTCAAGTTTGAAGACCACCCTTCCTTGGTTGCTAGAGGCGTGTTTGAGGGTCACAGAGAGGTCAAAGCCCTCTTCATGGAATAACTCACCTCCAAGGGACATGTCTGTGGATACAGTCAGAGTGTGCTTTCTATCGCCCAAGTTGGATTTTGTACCGTGACCCGGGAGATGAGATGCTGCGCACGCCCCTGCTGCTGCTGGTTACCGACCCCTTCGCTGGCGCGCAGGCAGCAGGCAGCGGCTCGGCTGCTACGTTTTTGCTCATCTGCAATGACAATGACAGCCCCGAAAACGGAAGAGCAAGCTCGAGTGTCTCAGGACAAACAAACAACGCAACCCCGGCGTGCACTTCCGCGAGGCTTCAGGCGTTTTTATGGCACCGAACACGAATATCATATTTGCCCTGCCGCCAGCACCCGCCGAGACGTGGTAAATGAAGCCGAGACTTAGTCCCGCTGACAGTGTGACAAAATTGGATCAGAGGGCCGAGACACTGCGGTGGGTTGCTCTCAGCTCACAGGGTGAGACGCTGTGATGGGTTGCTCTCAGCTCACAGGGTGAGACACTGTGATGGGTTGCTCTCCGCTCAAAGGGTGAGCCACTGTGTTGAGTTGCTCTCCGCTCACAGGGTCATCTCACGACCTCACACAGCGTTGCAGCAGCTGATGATCCCCCCCCCCCCCCGAAGAAGAATGTCGCTGAAAATCATGTTTTTCACCTGATGACTGGTGGCCAGCTGCCCTGAACTCCGTGACCGCAGGCGGAGCCTACCTGCGAACAGCGAGCTCGAATCCCGAAGTCTGCAAATATTTCGTTCAGTGGTAAAAAGCCACTCCTGCATCTTAAGATAATTGTTGTGCAGCAGTAGATGCAGGCACAGCGGCTAAGCTGGACTTCGTGCTCCTTGCAAAGTCCAGCTCAGCGCTCCCAAACGACCTCACTTATATCCCCAAATCAGCTGCAGCTCACTGTTTTTCTCAGTGAGATGGAATAGCCATTCGGGAAGGATCGTTGAGAACTGGTTTTTACGAATCAGTGATGTGAATGCCGCATAGCAATCGTGTGTATCACCTTCGAATGGTCCATTCATGCGCTCGCCCGTGGGTATTATGACTGGACTCACCTACCTTGTTTTCTACCGACTCTACTGAGATCAACCAACATTTTAAAATTTACCCCTATGTCTACTGGGGTTTGCTAGCCTCTGTCTGGTTTTGCCAAAATCGATCAGTGTCTATCCGGTTCTGCTTAGGACTACTGTAAAAGCATTCTACCGCTCTGTGCTGCCCGTCCACCGACGTCTTTCCAGCACTGCGACTGAGGTTTTGCAGTGCTGGCCAAACCATGCTCGGGTCTACTGATCTCCACCAGACTCCGCAGAGCCAGGCTGACCATGACCAACAAAAACCGTCGAATTCAGAGGGTGAAAAATCCGGCTAACCAGGCAAAGTGACCTGGAACCGACACTGGTCCCATGCCTTCAATAAGGGCGAAAATCCGGGTCATGCAGCCCGGATCCCAGATCTCGGGTAACTTAAGGGAGTAACATGTCAGGTAAACCGTTGTAAGAGTAGACCAGACTATCAGGCAAACCACTGCTGACCGTGAACATATCATCCGGACGCCAATAAACCCGACAAACAAAAAACTGCCGGAGGCGAGTCTCGAACTCAGACCAACCCCCTCTACCCGCGCTCCGACCAGCGTTGACCGCCACGATGCAACGCGCCCGGACCAGTTCCCAATGACCGGGTCACCAAGGCGCCCGCCGCGGTTAGCAGCCGCGCCGGCGGTTTGACCTCCAGCCGGGAAACACCACCGCAGGGGTCAGCCTAATAACCGGAGCGCTAGCCGGCCTGCCGAGGCTCATTACTCGCGGGAGGTCCGGCGGCCGTCCAGCGCATTAACCCACTACGCGGCCTGCACCGGCGGTGACCGGTTCGGTGGCATGCAATGGTGCCTCGCCGCACGGAAGCCAGATCCGGGGTACTTGAGAGCTTGCCAGGGTCTCGGGCGGCGCCGGAGGCCACAGGCGGTGGAGGATCCTGCCAGCCGGTGCTGTGTCCGCGTTTCTCCACAGTGGGATGATTGTCACGGCATTGCTGGCGGAGAGATTCGTGTTTGGCTTGGTTTAGTTCTTTGGTCGGTAATCGATCGGTGTTTTCCCGGAACACAGATTAATTCAAAGTAGTTGCAACGTGGTGTGTGGTATCTAAGTTTGACTTTTAATATATTTGTGATAACTTTTCATAAGAGGCCACGCTTATTTTTATATTAAATCATCATGATATACCAATTAAGTAATAAAATTACATTAATGGCATTTTGGTGACCAACACTAAAACTGGTCTCACCAACTTTATGCCACGATTTCTGTCTTTGAAGCGGTCCGAAAACAGCGACTTCACTGTTGACTAACTCCCTAAATGTAGGGTTAGAGCTTGTTGGTGCGGTAAAACCTTTATGCAGTAGTCCATGAATTGTGTACTGACTTTGCCAACTTAAACACGACATCCCCAGCTCACGACAAAGGATTTCAGGACATCTCGATTTCCTGAGAGCAAGATCCACCGTCCCTGCAATCTAGCATCCAGGCAGAAAACAGATCGCCAATTGGCAGCCAGCAGGATTTGTGCGGTCCGCTCCAGCTGACCTTCCCTGACCTTGCCTGCGGCGGTCAATACCGCTGCCACTTCGACCTCGCGATGTGGTTCAACCTACTGAAGTCGCGGGACGGCTGATGAAGGCACCATATGTAGGATTTTATGCAAAAGTGGATCCCGCATCCCAAGTGATCTTTTGGCAAACCTTAAAATATATCCTTGATCGTGGAAGTACTGTGCGAGAAGCAAAAGTGGATCCTGGATCACAACAAAACTTCAGGTGAAATTAAACTCCTTGAGGAACCCGTAATCACCGATGACCCGACCACATTAAAACAGCGGGCTCACGATAAAATGGGCGAACAAATCAACTGTCATGTTCCAGAAGACCTACAATCCCACACTCAACATCCAGGCCCCTGGATCTTTCCGGGGTCCAGGAACACGCCATGACGTCGCAGTGGGGCAGCGCACCGTTTTAATTGCGGCTCGTCTCGCGCATGTCACGGCCGACCCGCCGCCGATCGCAAATAAATTGCGTCTTGTTCCGCGCCGGCTCGGCCGCGCCGTCCAGAAGCGACGCCGGCGCGCGCTTTTTGGATGAAATATGGCCTTCTTTCCGGTAGCGGCGCGCTGTGAGAAGTCTTACCGCGCGCACGTCGGCCGTGCGAGGTGCTTTAATGGTGCACGTCCATCGAAATCGCTCACGGTGAAAACACCACGGTGAGCGTAATTGGGACCAGATGGCTGGCGCGGCTCTTCTCGGAGCTGAATGGACGCGCTCCTAGCGCGCATGGCTCTGTGGGCACCTGTTGCTCCTTTCATCAGCGACTCGTTAGTCATTCATTCAGAGATCAAAGGCGCGGAGCAGGGAGCGCGGCGTGGACGGGAAGTGCGCTGACAGAAATTCTCCAGAATGCGGAATTTTTCACCCGTGTGTGAATGTGCTCCCTGCTGCAAATCGCAACCGAGTTCCATAACACGGCGGTGCTGATGCAGGGTTCGCTGCCAAACATCGAAGGCTGGTCCTGTAATTCCAACTTTGCTTGAAGACGGCGTGAATGCTGAAATCACCGTCCGAGCAACTTGCAAGCGACTGGACCCGTCGCACCTCAGATCCCGCCTGGTGCTCCGGTTCGGCGGTACCCCGGCAAATCCGAACGGAACTGGGGCCGGACTGCCGGCGCCGGAAAACCGACCCCGGCGGAATCCTCGGGTTCAGGGGGTTCGTCCCGGAGCCTGGCGTCTCACGGTCGGCGAGCGTTCTCCCCGTGGGACGCTTCCCGCCCGGAAAATGGCGCGCACGGCGCGTCAGTGGGTAACCCGACCCCTTCTGTCGGCGTTTTCGGGTCGGGCGGACCGGCGCCGGCCTGGCGCAGCAGGGGCGAGCCCAGGCGCACGCGCAGGGGACGACCAAAGGCTCCCGGTGACACCGAGAAGTCGTGCGGATGGCGGCGGTTCAAGGCGGCGCTGAGCGACGGACTCTTGGCGACGGAGCCGCGAGGCGACTATCCGAGACAAACCAGGCCAGCTGGCAGGGGCGAGGCTGCCAAACTGCGGTCGCTGGCGGAGGGTGGGGCCCGAGACCGCCTATGAAAGCGGCGCGCACGCAGCCGCGCCGCCTCGGGTTTTTGCGGCGTAATCGGCGCCTTTAATCGGCACCCCCGACGGTGCACTGTCGGCATGCGCCAGATTCGTCGCACGTGCCACCTGCGTGCGGAGCCGTACGCCGTGCCCCGCCTAAGAATGAGGTGCTTTGAAGCTCGAGCAGCACGTGTTGGACATCCCTCAAGACCCACCCCAGAGGCATTCAGGCACCGAGACAGGGAGGATCACGCAAGTGTTTTTCGGGAGCACATCCAGCGGCTGGAAGCCCGTCAGGAGCTGGGGGCTCCGTACTCCTGGATTGACCGAGACCATGACCGGGACTGATTCAAACTTGTGTTCTCACCGTGTCCTCAAGCTACTGAAGCGACCCACAGCATGCAATGAGCGCCCCGGGTGAGCCCAACGTCAGAGCCAAGCAGCGTAAGCAGATGAGTAAGTCTTCGAGAGCTTAAATAAGTCTTAAGCAAGTCCTAAGGCTCCGAGAATCGACACTTTAAGCTGTAACTAACCCATACGGGCATCCACAACCCGTTTATCCCCAAACCTGATCCAGCGTTTGGACCCGATTGTGGGCTTCATCCGCCCCTCCATCCAGCATCGGAGTCAGCGCAGCTGCCGGCGACACCGGGGTGGAGTTAGCCTAGCGTCTCGTCCGGTGGCGCCAGAGACAGAGAAGAAGGGCTCAGCCGGCAGAACAGCCAGGGGAACAGAAATGAGAAACAGGGGTGGGTGGAGAGGAAAAGGCAGACGATGGCGGGCTGATGGGGTGAGCGTCAAGTGGGAGAGCCGACAGCAGGCAGACAGAAAGACAGGCAAACCGACGGGCGGAGAGACGGGGCAAGAATGGAAAAGCTGGGTTATTTAAGAGGGTAGGGAAGGTTATTTAAGAGGTTTGGGAGGTGTCACAAGACAGCGGCTGAACATCGAGCGAGCCGCCAGAAGTCAGACACAAAGACAGACAGACAGCGCGCACAGCGAACCGCTCGTGTCAGACTGACGAAGCGCAGTCAGGGAGGGGGCAGGGCTCCGAGCAGTCATCCATGCCACGACGGTGGGGAAAGACGGAGGGGGAGACGGACGAGAGCGAGGGGAAGCAGTGCTCTAGAGTCGCCATCGCCCGCAGGCGCCGGGCGTGAGACCTTCCCCGGCGCCGGAAGACGTCTCAGAGCGCAGACGACGCCGCCGCCACCGTCCCCGCCGCCGTCGCCGCTGTGGCAGTGAGGGAGTGGGCTCGGCTGCAGAGGAGTTGCGACATCAAGACACCCCACCGCGCCGCCAGCCGCAGGCGAAGCAGAACGCTCGGAGGGTCTGCGTGCGGCGCACACCCTGGATTAATTTTATAATCGTCGGAGGCGCAAAAGTCGTGGATGAAAAATGTGGTATGGGTTGTGGTAATGCTATACCAGCTTTCATAAAACACACTGCAATTTTATTAAGCCCTTGTAGTAAGATTCTTGTCTTAACAGGTTTGCTGGTCGTAAAATAACCACTGAAATCGGAGCGCTCCTAAAAATCGAAATCAGCATCATCGTCATAGTGGTTTTCGCATAACCTCAATCAGGCAGCCTAAACGCGTGGGAAATGCTGAAACTGATTATGTCCAATGTTACAGTAAATGTTAGAAATGTGAAACGTCAAAACCAATGCAAGTAAAAACACTGAGGTTAAAATAAGTCATCCGTCGCAGTTGTCCTAGTATATGATCCATGTACTCGTGTGTCATCTACAGGGGTGCACACCGCGACTTTCCAAGCTGTCTGTCGCCATAGCACGTCACATATTCACACAACGCGTGGGTTCCGAACCCTCCCTATTGTTACAAGCTCACACAAACACTTCTGCACTTCCGCTCTCATTTCCTATTGCTCGCCGCGTACGCCAACCGTAACCGCCCCAACACTCTCGACCCAGCTTTACAGTTCTCATGCTGCATATACAGTCACTGTTACGCCTTTCAACCGCATCATACGAGATCCGTCGCTCTACCTCCAAAACCAACATTCTCCGGCATGGAGGCCGAATTGGCCCGCGTTACGACGTCACCGGCCGTCACGCCGCGTCACAGGGCGTCACGCTCGCCCCACGCGCGTCACCGAGCACCCCGCGGCCTTTTCAGCCGCGTCGCGTTGTCCTGGGCCGGCTGGCGAGCGCTCCGCAGCTGATACACTGGCGCCATTTGGCGGACCGCGGCGCCACAGAGGCGGGTACAAAGGCGTCACCGACGTGCGGTGACGGCAGGGAGGCCCCCGCGCCGGCGTGACGGGCGGTGTCATCGGGAGAGGTTGGAGGGAGCGGGAGGAGGGGTGCAGACGGGGGACAAAGCCGCGTGACCGTCGCGTCACTTAATCCCATGGCATTCACGTCACTGCGCTCCAGTGACGTCACGTGACAGCGACGTCAGCGTGTTCCGTGGTGGTCACGTGGCCGTCGCGCAGTGGCGTCACATGACCATGCTTCGCGGCTCAGTGTGGTGACGCACAGTGTAGTGTCAGGATACCCTGAGACAGCGATACGGCGAAGTCACGATCATGCCCGTCCTGATTGTGCACCACGGGTGCGTAATCGCGATCACATGACGGCCACGCGATCGCACTTCAAACAGTGACACGAACCATCGGTGCACGGGTGCGGGGGAAGGGCACCGCAACTATCAGAGGGTCAGACAGGGGCTGGCGCAGCTGTGACCTGGCTGGATCAGTCAGCTCTTGTCCGATGTGCACATGGAAACATTACTGGCCCCACGCAACGACCAATCGTGTTCCATGGATCTGTAGGCTAAGATAAGCATTAAGAGTTCCTGGCCGAATGTGTACGTAGCACGAAGGCAATGAATGACCCAATGCGCATCTCATACGGAAAATTATCCGGTCGATTTTCCTATCACTGCACCACCAGAAGTGTACTGCTTACCTGTCTCGGGCTGGTGAAAGATTCTCTAAAGCAGATGATAACTATGCAGGACACGTATAAAACCCGACATGATGCGACATTTTCCCGTCAGTGATCCTCGGAATCCACGCTGGAGTGGTTTCAAAACAAATTAAGTGTGCAGTGTTACAGAAATAGTAAACAACGTCACAAACGTGCCACAGCTGATGCAATAACACACGCGGTGGACACCAAAACCGAGCAATGATGCTGCCCACAGCGGCTTTCCATAACTCACATCTATCTTACCCTCCTACAACTGAACTACAAGTACACCTCTCATCTCTCCAGTGTCCTCAGCGCCCTCGACATATGGCCTACCGTCGCCCGCAGGTCTGAGTGCGCCGACTTCCGCAAGGCGTTCGACAGATGGATCTGGACTTCCGCAAGGCGTTCGACATATGGGCGGGCGGGCACAAAGCGGCCGACACGTGTTCGCCGGGGGGCGTATCGCCTCGGTCCGATTTATTGGCTCGTCGGGCAGCTGTGCGCGCCGTGCGCCGCTGCTCGCCGCCGCCGTCCGCTTCCAAGTGGCCAATATTTGCGCTGTCACAACAAGGCCGTCGCATTGCAGCTGGTCTGCATTTACAGTCGCCGGCAAACAGGCGAGTCGAGCGCGCCCGGATTACGGCTAATTGTGACTGAGGCGCGCTGTCGGCCTGGAGAGGGCGCCGCACGTGTTGGTGGCGGAGGAGGGAGGGGGAGGGCAGGCACGGATGCTCGGACTCCCTGGCGGCACAGAGACCTTGACATGGCGGTTCAGTCGATTTTGGAGAGCGCAGGATTGATCGCATCACAGCGGCCTTTTGACAAATCCATAATTTCACCTGACAGCCATTCGAGGCTCTAGATCATTTGGTCCCACTCGGCGCAAAGTCCCGACATAGTTTTCTGGGTTGAGATAGACTGGCAGTGATGAATAGACACTTATCAAGATCCAATCAAGGAGAATAAAGGAGCTTTAAACCTGGCATCGATTCAGCATCAGCTGTTTGATGAGATGACAGGATGAAAGCAGAGCAACACTCCACTCGCCACGCTCGGGTTCCGGACAACTCCTTCCAACTCCAGCAGGCGTTCGATGCAATTTCATCAGGGGCCGAACACCATCAAACCAGGCGGCGCCGGCAGCCACCCCTCCGAACCAGAGCCTCTCCAATAACTGGCCCCGCTCCCCGCTGGTTCGGCAGCGGATCCCAGCGGCGGCGGGTACACAGCGACCCCGCACCGCGTCTTCAATTACAGCCCGGCCCAACGGCGGACAAATCGCACCGCGCCGAGCGCACTCCCCTGGCGCAGCCGGCGAGCGGCGGCGTTTTGACGCGCGACGCATTGTGACGCGCCGCCGCGCGGCGACGCTGCGCGCTCTGGGAGAGCGGCTGGCGGATGCCCCGGCTCGCGTCGGCTGGCGGCGCGACGGAGGCGTGTGGTGCATACACATCGCACAGGTGCGCGGTCCGGGGCGGTCGAAACGGAGCCTTTCAGCGAGGGGTCCTGGGCGACACGGGCGCAGCCAGGCGATGCTTTTCATCTGTCAGTCCCTTCACCTCAACAGCTGAGCGCGATTTTCAGCGCTGAGCACTCACTGCCCGTGGGGAAAACGTGACTACTGTGAGAGTTTCAACGCAGAGTAAATTCCATCACGTCAGACCTTGTCCGGGGTCTGTGGAGCTCCACCTGCCGAGCGACTCTGACGCCGCCCGTGCGCCCATGGCCGATAATCACCCATTCTCCCCGGGACTGGGATAACCTGTGTGTTTTTGTGGGGCTGGCCTTTTGTGCGCGGAATTATGGGGGCCGTCGCCGGTCAGGTGCGAGGGGAGTTGGACGGGAGGCCAGGGGCAACGGGGATTTCGTTTCACCCCGTAGACGAGACGCGGAGTATCGCTACCGCCAGCACCGCCGCAGGCCTACAAAAGGCGACATATGCAATGGCGGCTGGCGATGGGTGGGTGACTAGCGCTGTATTCAGCAGAGGTCACTGCGCGTCACAGAGGTCACACCCTGCGCAAACTGCTGCCCGCTGAAGGCTCAGACAAGTCAATCAGGCGTATGTGTGCGTGTGTGTTTGCGAAAATGGTAGTACCGGCTCTGAAGCCGCTGCTGATGATTGCGGTCTCGGAGTTCGCGACAGACAAACTCGTCGTCGCAAAAACATGCGCTTAAAGAAGTGCGTCGAAATCCGCGATGACAGCTGAGATTGAGCACAACTCGAGAACTCCGCCTTCCAGCCCGTCAGTTCGTGGGCGATACAGTGTCAAGGCGACTCGGGCTGATATCGGACCCGTTTACCGTCACGTGAGCCACCACCGTCCAACCGCTAACGACTCTTTGATGGCGCGTGTGTAAACACCGAAGCGAACCGTGAAGATCAGACCCGGCGAACGCGGCCGTGTCGGCGTCGAACCAGTTCTGATACATGCGCTGCCCATTACCGCCACTACCGATGTGGAGATAATGGCTGTAATTTGCTGCTTTTTCGGGCGGTTCGCCGACTAATTAGCTGCACTTACGCCGCGGTCGACGCTATCGACGGAGCCATCTAGCGGAGACATGCGGATGCAGCTGGTTCGGCGGACGCGGCCGAGCGCTTCTGCCGGTGTGGTGACCTGGACGCGATCAGGCGGAAGGACGAGACCGCACTAGCGTCACTACTGGCAATGACGCTGACAAGCCGCCTACCCGTGAACGCCTCGCCAGCATCTCGACGCACCGGCCGTGTCTTGGAGCCTTACCATCCACCAGGATGGCCTCGCCAAGCGGCCGTCACCGATAAACCGCCTACTCGTAAACTCCGCGACCGTATCTGGACGCGAAATTCCTGCCGTGCGCCGTAAGCCGTCGCCCTATTTTTCACAACACCCGTCGACAACCTTGGCGCAGCCTCAGCCAGCACCTCGGCCAACACCAGTTGCAGCCTCAGCCTGCGATCGCATCGCTCGCACGCCACTGTGCACCCAGCGATGCACAAACGCGGAGCGTGTGAAGGCCGCATGCGGCATGCCGTGCGCGAGGTGACAGGCCGTCGCACGCGAGGCGCTATGGATGGGTCCGCCGCTGACGGACGTTGGGGGACAGGAGGCGGCCGTGTCGTTACATCGTGTGGCGGCCGGCGGTGTACACAGCGGGCTAATGGGGGGCACTTGAGGAAGCGTTGTTTGGTCAGGTTGCCTGAATGCTTCCAGCACGCGACGCGCGACGGAGAGGAGCTCTCGAGGTGGACGGTGGCTTCCTGTTAGTGTACTGTGGTTCGCCGTTGGTGGATGGTGTCTCTCCTGTCAGTGGACGGAGGTTCGCTGTTAGTTGACGAAGGCTCGCTGTGCGTGGACGGTGGGTTTCTGTGAGTGGACGGTGGATCGCTGCTTCTGAATGGTCGAGTTCCCTGCAGGTGCACAGTAACCCAGGCACGGTGGACAGCCGCCCAGCAACCGGTGGGCAATGGTGGACCGCAGTTCTGGCAATGGTGGACCGCAGCTCTGGCAATGGTGGACCGCAGTTCTGGCGAGGATGGACAGCAGCTCTGGCGATGGTGGACCGCAGGTCTCGCGACGATGGACAGCAGCTCTGGCGATGGTGGACGCGCAGCCGCCGGCGCTCGCTGAGGACAGCCGACGGCTAGCAGCCAGCATTGATTGCCTCGCGTTGGTGGTGTCGTTCGCTGGAGGCGCGGAGCAGGTGACGCTCGCCCAGGGCGGTGTGGGTGTTGTAAGTGCGCCCCGCGGCGGTGCATGGCGGCGAGAGGTGACGGGAAAGCGAGGCGAATCCAAGGTGGCGACTGCAATGCGCCAACAGACGGAGAGCGAGACGCCATGAATGATCAGAACGGTCAAAATAATGTCGTCCCTTTCGTCTGAAAGACTGAGATGAATTCGATGGACGTGCGCAGCATTATTTTTTCTCAAGTGTTGGCTGCGGCGGCGTCGGGAAGCTTAGTGATTGAGCGTGACTTTATTAATTTAACTAAAATGTATAGCAATGTACTGTATGCGTCGTATAATGCCGTTAAAAACGTTTTAAGTGGATGCATATTTTATTCATTTTTCACTTTTATGTTTATAATTGTTTTGATGCTGCGCTGCAAAACTGCAGTTTGGTCGCTGAATTGTCTTGCTCCATGCTTGAATGAAGTCTAGAACTCCGTAAACAATGTCCTTTATCACCATGATTAACTATATGTACAGTCCAACGAAATATTTGATAATACGACCCCGCTGCAGCCAGCAGCTTGCGTAGCTGGTTCATTGCGACAACGCTTCGATAACTTCTGCTGTCTTACATACTACAGGCATGCAAACTTAGTCACGTGCCCTGAACAGAATGGTATGCGGCTAGTCTCTCCCGTGTATCCAGCATGGCACGCGAACCACCGCCGTGTGCGCTAACGGTCGGCAGCGCGTGCCGACTTGTTCAAACGCTCCTCCAGTCACGGAGAGTGGCAGGTCAACAACGCGCGATATGGGAGAGACCGCCCGCTCGCGTACAAACAGATGTGAACGGAAGACGTGGGATGCGCCCAGGGTGACTTGGTCTTTTGTGTTTGATGTTTCGTCTCGCGGACGGCCGGCGCTGCCGCGGTTTCGCGGCTTCCCCGCGCTCTTTCCAGAGATACCGATGAAAGCGGATGCTTCAAGGCAGAACGGGCTGGACGAAAAATAAAATTAACTGGGGTCGAAAGAATTTAATTAAAAGAGTGAACGCGATGGCGAAAACAATAAGGTGGAAGCTAAATCGCCTCGGCGTGTGCGAGGCATTAGGGGCCGCCCTTTCAGTCCAAGATACAGCTCTTACCGCAAAGCTCGACTCCAAAGAACTTAAAATGTTATACTAACGTGACCGATATCAGGCTGACGGGAGCAAACTGAAACGCACAGAATCATGACATTCGAAATCGGAAGGCGCCAACTTAATAACTGCACCCGCAGCATCGCAGTCGAAAATCGGTTCGTGTCTACGGATGCGCGCTAAGCTGGTGGTCTGTGTTTCGGTTATTTCCGCCTGTGTTCCGGTCGTTTCTGCCTGCGTTTGGGTTATTTCTGTCTGTGCTTCGGTCAGCGTTTTCGGCTCCAAACGCATTTTTTAACGCCACGATGGCGTGCACGTGCTTCAACTTACCCATAAAACGAGTCCCGGCCGGGGTGCAGTCGGAGATACAACCGCCACTGTATCTCGATCGGCCAGGGTCCACAACCACTAGCTCCGGTTCCGGACCTCGTCACAACCTCGTCACACCGACGCCCGCAGCCTGAGAGTCTACGCTGCTCCCGCGCCGTCACGCGCACCCCCCACCGCCGCACGCGAGCAACTGGCGCTGGAACAGCTGGGCGGCGGCGGCCGGCCGCGCGCCGCGGTCTGCGCATGCGCACTGACCGTCCCTGGGCACGCCGCGTTCGGGCGGAGTTCGACGAGGTGGAAGTGTTGTCTGGGTGCTTTGAGTTGGCTTAGGGGACCTGTTGGAGGCTGGCGAAGGCGCAGGCTGAGTCGGCAATGCGGACAACCGGAAAAATAATTTGCTATGCACGTTGCAAAAAAAGAAAAGTCAGAGAGCACCAGTTAACTGTCGGTTGATACTTTTCAAAGTAGCTTTTGAATCATGAACGTTGCTCGGTTGCTTATGGTTTATTTAAAGGCGACAATCAGCATGCGTCTGCGTCAAAGAATGTTTTTTATTTGTACCGCAAAAACCGGGAGGTCGAGGTCTCGTGCAAAAATTAATGGGCTTGCACAACTAACTCAAAATAACGTAACTGATTATGAGAAAAACACCACAGCTGCTCCGGTTTGTGCTCGTTTGGAGACGAGGTCCTTCGGAATGCGGTGTGAAATGTTTGCAACCGAGCTCGCGGCACAGCTGATATGCACACACTGCTCACCATTGTCGAAGTTGGGCGCGTATTCAGTAAGGGCTCACATATTTGATCTCCTGTGGCCCAAAGAAACATTATCAAGAATAAATGAGGTACTTATGAATCAACCAATCAAGAAATGCTGCGCTTTTACTGAGGCCGGGTGAACATAAATTTGGATTTATGATGCATGGCAGTGTTGTTGATAACGCGCATGTTGGTAGTTACTTTCTTTATTGCGCGTGCGATGTAACACACGTTCTGCGTTCGTAAAGGTGCACACGCAGCAGTCGTTGGTGACCCAATTGCAGAGAGAGCTAGAAAGTCATTAAACGCGTTACCTGCTTGTCACAAGAAGTCCGATATAGTAATGGGTAATAACCGAAGCAAGCTATTCCATGATGTAAGGTTATCTTTGGACTGTTGGGCCGGGCAGTGTTTAAGTCATTGTTTACATCTATATCGTTGATATATGTGCACCGTATCCCTTCGCAAGTGTTGGTGCACTTCGCTAGAGGCTTGTGTTGGGGAATAGCTAAACAAAACGATTTTTAAATGCGCTTTAGTTGAATGCGTTTGAGCACAATTAATGTTTTCGTCCTTGCGTGTCTCAGGGGGGGGGGGGGGAGGGGAAAATGGACAAACGCACTGGCTACCTGGGTTGTTTTAGTTGTGCACATCTCGAGACGCCGTCATCTGATCGGTGTAAAAGCAGGCTGAGCAGGCTCCAGAGCAGCCAAAGTGCTGCCTCATGACCATTTTAAACGTCAGCTCACGCTTACTTCCATCTGAAACCGGCCGCAGCTGTGTTTGGACCTAACAAACCGATAGCTCTGCCTTTGCATAGCATGTTTGCTCAATATCTCGCGATGTTAGCATGTCCAGGGCTTCCGTTTAGGAAACATCGCTCATGCATGAGCATGTTTGTGCACCAAGCTATGGTAAACATAACCAGTTAGCCGGTTCTCGCAAACATTTGAAACACGCCGCTGTCGGTTTTCAGTCCTCAGCATTCATCCCACGGTATGGAAGTTAAGTGTGCCGTGTCAATCCACTCCAGCCGCGGGCAACGTGGTTCGCTGGCATGTGATGCGGAACGCCGGCGGCTCGGCCTAGCAGGGTCGAGTCAATACGGCTAGATGTAGCGGTGTCCAGCTCGGCCGAAGTCTCCGATAGAGTCGAGTTTGCCGCTTGAGTTGGGCTTGTGAGGAGTTGCAACAAGTTGGAAAGCTTGCGGTCTGCCGACGTGGCCAGGCCTTGAATCCGGATCTGTCGATCGAGTCTGAGATTTCTACTACATCGTTATCTGTGAGGTCTCTGCATTTTCCAAAATATCTGGAAATCTGACATGACGCCGAAGATGAGAAAATTGATTAAAAAATGAAACCATCTAAGCTCTGATGCCAGAACTCCATCCATTCGAAAAGGTTCGGATTAAATCTTCATACGAAAATTTAAAAAATCATGCATGTGAACGTATGCCGTCTGACCATGTTGCATTACTTGTTGGTTGTTGCTTGTTAACACCCACACCTCGAAACGTTCCAGAACAGGACTGTGATGAGATGTTCGTCGTTAACGACAGCGAAAACAGAAGCATTGTTGTACCATCCTTCATTAACATCTGCCCAAAGCACCTTTGCGATAAGTTATGTACAGCAGTGCTGACAAGTCAAGGAAACCAAACGAGTCGTGCAACCAGTCGTTGTCAGGAATCGCTAAAATGCAACACGCCCAGAGTGCAAGTCGTGCACATATCGTAACAGTAAATATATACACACCGTTACAGTACCCTTAGATACACGTATGAAAGTATGAATTTACAACGAATAATTCAAGTATACAGCAGCAAGAAAAACCACGTGACAAGGTCCGAAAGTCAAAAACAAGAAAGCGCTGGTTTACCATTTCTTGCCTGGAGAGGACTTGGGAGGAATATGTCCTTACGTTTTATATGAATATCAGGCAACAACACTGAAGAAGGTGCATATCTTCAACAAGGTCGAGTTAAGATGCACTTAAAATATTGCTCTCAATTCCCGATTACTCAAGATGATAAGATAACCGCCAGACGGTGCAACCCGCTCTGTGTGATGGACAGGAAGTATCATAGACGCAGCTAGGGGAAACACTGCCCCCCCCAGGCACGCATTTTTCCTTTTTTGATATAGATGATCCCTGACAGACAGCTGAAGTCGGCGTTATGATTTCTCACTGAGCTCCAGCCCCCCCCCCCCCCCCTAACAAACCCCTGGCTACGTCTCTGGCGAGCTCATCGCGAAACCAATGCAACGATACGCCTGGGTTAGCAGTGTCTGTTTAATCCTCCCATCGAAATGGCATGCGGTTTCTAATTGGATTAATTTTCCCAGAAGTGCCGTAATTAAAGCATCTGCATTCTGTGCAGACGTCATGCAGCCAATATCTGATGGAAAACCTTTCGTAACATTAGCCATGTACTGCCAGGATCCAAGAATTTCCGAAAGGATGAGATGGTTTTACACACACTTACTCGCATTTGTGCACAATGCTTTCAGAAGACTGGCGCATCGCTTGGGTTATTGTCTGCGGAAACCCATTACCTGATTGTCTCTGCAGAGAACAAAGCTGCGGACAATCTATTGCATCCTCTGCTGTTTATGCTTCGGGCTTACGAGGAACCGTGAAAGAGGAAATTAGATTTAAAAAGGCTGATAGGATAAAAGGCAAAGGCTCAGCGACAAAAGAGAACAAAAGGCCAACGACTAAACGTAGATGATGACAGATATGACAAAATAAAGGGAAACAAGGCGTCTCAGGCCATGCTTGCTAACATTTTTTTTTAAGCGTGCGGACGGCACCGCATGCCATTTGTAAATTTGATTATGACGTCATGTTATGTCATTGGGGCTTTTACGACGCACTCAGCTGCTGAGGCCAAGTGGCGCCGCCTGCCTCTCTCCCTGGCAGGAATGGCGGGCACCGAGGGTTTGATTATGACGAGTAAACGCCGTTCGAAGCAGTTTCTAGGCTCTGTTACCACGTCACATGTAGCCGCACCTCCCAGAAAGTATCACAGCATTACTGACATGAAGACATCCGGCGACGCCACGCGCCCACAACATGAGAACGGAATGCATCCAATTGAACTCTTGCGAAATCTCCCGCACGAGGTTCACACACAAATAAATCACGGACAAATTTTCGCAGTCCGACGCCCAGCCCCGTAGTTAGCTCCAAAGCAAGATCGTCGTGAGAATGTCGTGAAGATACATCGTTAGTCCATTACGCTAACACCACACTGATATATGGGCCGATAGCATGTAATTTAGCGCTGTTCGCCGGCCGCCATCCTCAATTTTAGAACGGATTTCGTCGCAATGCCCAGTGCACGAGTCAGTGCGCATGTGCACGTCACGAACGTCATCCATCTTTGGGAAGATCTGACTATCGTTAGAAATGATCGGTGCGCCGCTACTATACTCCCAGCGCCAGTGCCTATTGTGGCAGCTGTTCGTCTGCCACTCGAAGGAAAGCCGCAAGCCTACAGCCACGCGGCGTTTTTGGCGCAAACGCGTCCATTTCGTCGTGAATGCGACGCCGCCGTCACCGACACCACAAACCGCAGTCTACTTAGCAGTCGCTCGTTCCTTATAATTCCAGTCATTAATTCCGGAACCAGGGCCATTCAACTTTTGATTCCGCCATTACCTCATAAGTGGACGTGCATTTTATTACCCGGCCGGGATGATTGCTACACGGCGTTGTAATTGGAGCCTGGAGGTAAATTGGCCGTGTCATGGACCAGCAGCTAGACGGCCGCCATGCGGCTCCTCCGGGTAATCAGGACGAGTGTCCTTGCTAAGTCGACCTACATCCAGGCGCGTGTGACATGAGGGGCGTGTTGTCCTCCGAATCATGAGCGAACGCGTGTCAACGCGTCAAATGAGCCTAATGTCAAATACTATATCAGAATATTACCTGATACAAATAGACTCCGCATGGAACCAAGATGTCTATGCACAATACAAGCTCGATAGTAATGATATAATGTAACATAATGACCAATCAAAATAGCAACTGCAGTCACGCTTCCTAAACAATACGCACTCAGCCCAGACAAGCACAGGAAGCGCCTGGACGAGTCAGGCCGCGTGTGTGACAAGCCGCTTGCGTTTTTTATCACCAGCAAATCTGATCTGGGGCCGGACTTGACGCCGCTGTCGTGCCGTGGTTAACCTGAAGGGGCAACCACGGCTCAGGTGCCTGCGGTGAAGCGCGGGTTGCAATCAGCCGCTACCGTGTTCACACTCATGTACACGGAAGACAACCGGTTTATTTATGAACGCCCAACATGCAAATGCCGGAGGAACGGCAGCCCAAGGTGCACTGACGCGTACAGTGGATGATGAAGGGCCACGACGGCTCACCCATCCACTCCCTGTGAGCGCCGCCCATTTTTTGCTGCTCCGATTTAGTCAACGTCAGGGCAACAACTCAAACCACGCCCAGTCCTGCTTCCTCGTACGCCGAGAAGCCGCGGAGCAGTGTTTCGTCGGAGATGGCGCCCGCGTTAACATGGCATTCGTTAGCTGACAAAGGCCTGGAGCCGACAGTTGGGCGAGAAGCAGTCTCCGCCTTAAATGACGTCATTTAATTGGCTGGTATGCGCGCGCCGCTTGTTTCGGCTACTCCACTTTAAGTGTCCGGGAATTGGAGAGACGCGGCATCTGGATTTAAATGCGGCATGTGACAACGTTGGGCCGGCGTTAGTCTGGAGATTTATGGCTGAGATGCAGCGACTCTGCCCGGCTCAGAAGGAATTTGGATAATTACCATCACAGGGGCAGCAAGCTGTTGCTGCGGTCCTCGCGCCTCGCGGGGTGGAACCCCATTTACTTTGTCGAGCACGCGCTTGCCACGCAGGAGCAAGATGCAGCTTCGCTTCAAATCAGCGACTACCGCCATACACTCCATTCCGTACTGAACTTCCCTCGTCTTCGGCGTACGCCACTCCGGAAAGAAATGAGTTTTCTTTTTGTGCCGAGTTGGTGGACGACTTCGCAATTTATTCACGGCTTCCGCTGGCTGGCTTGTTGACGACACATCGTCAGACCCATGCAGTCAGCTCTTGCGGACCCGCAGGCTCTCGTCTCATTTCGGCGCGCGTGTGTTCCGATTCTTCCGCTCGATTTCCAAGAAGTTCCGCGTCCTCTCCGCCTGCCGAAATTGCTGATCGGCAGAGTAGCGGACAATGACACCGTCGGGCAAGGGCGCTGCGATACACCCACGTGCTTCTTCAACACTGGAGAGTCCTCGTGGTGAGGAAGAGAGCCGGTGGTGACGCACTTTTGCATTTTGATCGGACGTCTGGGAGTTGAAGACACGCTCACGAAATGCGAGACGGCTGAACCGTTTTCAAATGCTATTCATCCCATGCATCCCTATGGTGTTAACAAAAAAAAGTTTACCGGAAGAGGCCATGACCCTCACTCAGCTCTGCCAGTTCCCACGCCTATATTCTGAGGCTGCTCCCAATGGCCGCTATCCGTCTTAATAGGTGCACCCGCTTGATACAAAGAAGCGCCACCCTTCCGGAGCAAGTTCTACTTTCATCTGGCAATTTCAGACGATAATTTGTCTTCAGCCGCTGTGACAGTGAGGGGTCTGTCATTGACAGGCTAATTGATTTGATTTGTTACTGAGTAAGTCGCTCAGGGCTGTCACTTGGACAAATAAGGCAATCAGGCACTGTCACGGGAGGGATTTTTTACTCGACGACCGAGGGATTGTTGGCAGGTGAAATTGAGCGGTTTCGGCGGGGCACGCACGTTCCAACTGCGTGGATTCGGAGACGCAAGGTGGGACACATTTGCTTCGCCCGAGTCTCCTTGTTATGGTAGGTTTGGCCTTATCTTGGAGGGACATTGCCTCTGGTGCGTTTGAACATTATAAGATAACAACAGTGTTGTGATGGTGAGAAACAAAGGACAGCGAGTTGCAATCGGTCATGGAGCTAAATCCCGAAAAGGCAGACCATTCTCAGGGTACTCTTGGGATCTTCTGTATTCCGCAAGTGTCCTGTTATGAAACTCCTGCAGCCTTCTCTGTCAATCTCATGTCTCTCTTTTCTTGATACAATTCAGCACAGACAAACGGTTCCAGCTGCGCCTGCCAAGCTCTGACCTGGGCCTCTACGCCTGTGGAATTCTGAAGACCTTCAGACATGCGTTGGCGGGGGTCTGGCGTCCATCCATCCCCGCTTGCACGACTCACTGCAGCGCCGCGACACTCATTCTCAGCAGCGTCACGCGCTACGAACCGTCTCGTTTGATATCGTACACCCACTCGGGAGAATATGGCAGCCCGCTCAAGAACACTCGCCCAAATGGGCCTCCATTTGGGGCAGCGATGATATGAACCACATGGCCTGTCGGCGAAGCAGGGCGGATGTTAATGCAATCTGCGCTTGGGAGAAGTCGGAGTTTTTCAAGCTTAAGATACCGATTGCCGGCACAGCGCTACATGCGAGGGCAACTGTGCCTGATGTGGGGCTGCAGTGGTAAGTGATTAATGATATTGTGGTATTGAATGTTGCTACTCGGAATGAATAAATCATCTCGTATTCATACTCGGTTAGCGATGGTCAAATAGAATGTGTCTTGGGTACGGTTTGGCATGCGATATGGGAGATAGCTTGTGCAGAGAATGGGAGACAGACCGCTTTGACCAGTATTCTTTCATGACGTAGACCTTCTCGTTTGCCATTGCCTGACATGGGCATGCAGTCATCTACATACCACTTGCCAAAACACAACGGATTCAATGCGCAGGTGGATTTAAATAGAACGTTACAAGCACCCAATGGTAAACAAATGACGGAACAGTCTGCTTGCATACGTGTTGTGGTCATCTTGGCCTTCTCGCAGAACACTAGCAGCTTTCGTCCTTACGCGCAAGTCAAAAGCTATGGGGAGGTACGCCACGCAACCAGCCGGGGAATCATGCGTAGGCCCTTCAAGTTCGTTGAGTGTGCCCGTCTTCTCACCTGTTGCCTGTGTGTCAACTTAAGCTTACAGCGGATTTTTTTCCGACCCTGCCCTAAACCGTTAGTGCCGTCTTGCTGCGCTAGCGTTCCACCGTCGGGCGCATCCCTCTCAGGAGATCGTTCTTGACGTGCGCTGCCTGTCATAACACGATGCCATGAGAAGGCCCAGGCCGGCGCAGCCCGCGTTCGCTCGCGGGGCCATTAACAAAGGTAAGCTTTCTGACAGCCAAGCCACCCAGCTGCTAGCCTTAGTGTGTCGCCAAGACTAACAGCGTGACAGCGCTGTTCACATCCGGAATTATGTGACGAATTTCGCGCGATGCTGCGCATGCGCGAGCGCGGCGACGAATGACGTCACAAATCCTGGCGTGTGGAACGAAGCCCCTTTAGAAGTGGGGAGGGGGATGAAGTCCGGTTTAAGCACTCTGCTTCCACGCAGTCCATAGCGCTCGTGTTAAGTGGTTTTAAAAGGTGTGGAAAAGTTGCTCTTTGCTCTGCCCCTCCCTCTTCATAATTCACCGCCCTTGTTTCAATCACGATTATATTGCTCAGTTAGTTTAGTAGATGGCAGCTGCGGCCTCTCCTTAATATGGGCCTCAGTGATATGTCGATTAGGGCTCATGTAAATAATGCGGTTAAAGGCGAAGCAATCTATGATGTCAATCGATTTAAAGGGGTCGATAGACAGGTGTTGGTAAGTCTCCAACATACGATCTCACGGCCGCGTGTAACGACAATGCATATCACACAATTTTGCATTCATTTATATAGCCCCCAGCCCACTACCGCTCACTGCAACCCTATTCAGCGCCTTGTTAGCTAACGCTGTCCACGGCATGCTGACGATAAATGAGTATTCACTTGCTGTGAACAAGTAAGTGTCCACTTGATGTGAACAGGTGAGTGTGCACTTGCCGTTGCAAGTGTGCTAGTACTGCACCAAAGCGCACGCTGAACGCATCCGGCAACAAGCACCATGCGGTTCGGAAATCCCGCCTCATTCCACACGTGTGAGGCTGGGTCATTTTCCTCCACGCTGTGTCCATCCCTCGGCCTCATCCCAGCTGAACCCGAGCGACTTCAAGCCGCCCCTGGCGGTTGGAAGCCGCTGCAATTGATTCTCCTCACAGTCGGCTCCCAGCGTCTCCTATTGGCAAACTTTCCCTAATGGATGGGGCATAAATCGAGACCGCGGAAAATGTCGATGAACCCTGCCGATGCAGTGAATCCAGCTAGGAACGCGGTCCAGACGTTAACGGGGAAATCAAGATCGGTTGGACAGGGCTCTCTGGCGACTGCGCTGGAAGGAAACACGGAAGACCGCAGTCTTCCGCCATCAAAGGCGGCTAGCCTGCGCGTGTGACCTGAAACCGGCCTTCCCAGTTCAGCTTAGAGAATCGGTTCAGGTTGCCCGATGCTGTCCGTTGAAATAGAATGGACTTATTGTTCTGGATGGCGGGATATGAATGTTTGATAGTAATGCAGGGGGTAGAAGTTATGAGGACCAATGAGGGTTGCTCCAAATTTGTCCGGGTGGGGAGTGGGGAGGGGGAGTGGGGGAGGAGGAGGTGGGGGTGGGTGGGAGTGTTAAACGCTAGATATTTTCACCGAACATGTCCCCTATATTTAAGGTTTGACTGTTTGTTAATCGTATTGGCTTATCGTTTTTTTGTGTTTTAGTGAGCTTCTGGTGGTTGGGGTTTCGTATCGGGGATCTAAGACAAGCGTTATGTGTGTGTGCGGGGGGGGGGGGGCAACCCGAAGGTATGCGAAGCTCCACCTATGGTTGATTGCGACGAGTGGCTTTTGCGCTACAAAATTTTGACTTGGACTCAATCATAGAGTATCGGCAAATGCCTTGGATCAACTCGACACTCGTCGCAAGAAATTAGCGAACCACAGGCGTTTGGTGGTCACATTTGTGCCTCGTCAAGCAGCTTGTCACCATGAGTAATACTGGCCTGAAGATGCCGGATCTTTCGTGAGGCTTAGGCGTGTATCACCACAATCCCCCTGGTCAGAGCAGAAGCCTGTAGGCCACCCCGCAAAGGGCACGGTCTCTGTCAAGACTCTGTCACCGTCAGGACGTGTTAGGACGTGCTTGACGCCAGACGCGGTCGCCGTGGCTCCGGTCGAGTGCCACTCTAAGGGCCGTGCGAGTGGTTCTTCGCTGGCGACCTTGGACCCTGGAGTCGATCGCAGACATCTGGCACTGCCCCCGACGCCCTGGAATTGCCTTCCGCGTCGGACTCCAGAAGTTCGCATGTGGTGAGAGGACGTGTTGGATCATGCTCATCAGCCCACCGACGCATGGCTGAGGCGAGTGGACCAAGCTGAAGAAAACAGCGGGGACGAAGTATTTCAAGCGTGGAGCTCACAACAAGGATGTGTATGGGGGTGGGGGTAACGCATGCTGCGTTTTTAAGCATGTCATGCAACATGGAAAATGGTAACTTATTGTTGATCAGTTTACCCGCCCAAAGCTGAAGGGCATGTGCTGAATTTTCCAGTAGCTGGGGTGTTGGCGCACTTGTAGTGACAAACATAGTCCCCAGCGTAGTGGAGCAGTGTAGTTGTAGTCCCGCGCAATATTGCGCCAATTTATTTTGTGAGGTAGTGTGTTTAATGAAGCGATTGCGACAAGCTCTTATTTATGTGATGCGTCACACGCTGTATCGTAGTCAACGGAGACGATGTCTGGTTCATTTGGATGATTCCGGGAATCCTCTCAGCTTCGGTGACAAGAAGACCTCCGACGCGACAGACAGGTCAAACACCTAGAAAAGAATTCCCAGTTGAGTATGGGACATTAAAATGCACCGCACTTAAACACGGTTTCTGGTGGAGATACCATTCGTAAACCACGCTTTAGAATTTGGGACTGGGACAACTGCCAGGATCTGACGAAGCAGAAGCAATGAGTGTGCACATGTTCGTTTAAAAAGTGACGGTGAGAAACAACGTTCACTTTACGACCAGAACTGGCCAGAGACAACAGCCCGTGCCGTCAAAATTGCGGGAACATGCCGCCTTGGGTCCCCAGTAGCCATACTAATGACCTTCATCGGCGATAATGACCTTCACGGGCGATAATGACCTTCACCGGCGAAAATGGATCGGTAACATAATCATGACACAGTCAACATAATCATCTCGACACTTTTGTGGCATTACCTGTTCGACCATACTGCATCGTGTATGTTGATCCCTCGATTACTGTAATGCTGGCAGATTGATTGATGATATTGTTTATCGGATATCCATGTTGTGTTAAGCATCCGTGACTTTGCTGCCATTAGAAAGCGCCCATTGATAATCACGTAAGGAACTAAGCTTAACATTCAGCGCGCCAGTAAATCTAGTTATAGTAAAATGTCCGCAGACCCTTTATGTGCTTGCTTCGAACCGCAGACCAAGCAACAGCATCGGCAGCAGCAGCGGCTACGGCAGCAGCAGCGCGGGCAGCCTTGGCAACAAACTGCATAACCGCGACGACGCTTCCCAGGCTGCCACCATATTTCTTTCCCGGCAGCTCAATCATATCGTGTGCTGTTCCCCTCACATTTCCATAGCGATACGGAGCGCCGGCATACATAAACGGCATCTTCGTGGTAATGGGCCACTGCCTTTGCATGAAGCATGTCGCATGCGATGCATGGGAGGGGGGAGGTGTCGATGTAGCGGGCAACTGCTATATTGGGGAATACAGTGAGAACTGCAGTGAGGATCAGGTTAAGTGAGGATCAGGTTCAGTGATCAGGATCAGCTCATTCAATGTTCAGGTTCAATGGTCCAGGTTCAAATCAGGATCAGGGTCAGGATCAGTTCAGTGATCAGGATTAGCGAGGACTACAATGATGATTACAGTGAGAACTGCAGTGAGGACAGCACAGTGACTGTTACATGAAGCATGTCGCATGCGATGCATGGGAAGAGAGTGTCGATGCAGCGGGCGACTGCTACAGTGGGCTAGCTCAAGCCAGAAAGTGTGGCCGCCCTCATCCCAGTGGAAATTTCATTTGTGAATGAGTTCCTCCACATTGGTTGCTTCTCCTGAAAGTCCGTCACAACCGGCACGGCATGGCACGGCACACTAGAGCACACCATGGCACGGCACGGCACGGCACGGCACGGCACGGCACACTAAGGCACACCATGGCACGACACAACACGGCCGAGAATAGCTGAGCGATCTGTGGCGCGGTAAGATGCCGCGGAGCTGGACATGGTTGTAAAACGCAGCCCTGTATGTAAGATGCTGTGGGACATGAATGCACAACGTGCACGAGCTGTGCCCAGCCTTACGAATGCCGGCTTGACAGAGACCTAACCAGCCATGCCCTAAGGTAACCGATCAGATGTGGGGAAATCTTTTTTATGACTGATCATTCAGTTTAGTTCGGAAATATGTGTTTTATTTGCATGCGCGCAGAAATGTAACTTCTCCTTTTGCTTCCTCACAGTTCGCATGCCTCATGTTTCATGCCTTCAGCCGCTCCCTCTTTATGCTGCGATGTTGACATTCAGTTGCTGCTTTAGCATGACAGTTTATGAAAAGTCGTCGCATTTGTGTGCCTCAAACCAGTACTTTGGGTCTATGGCGTTGTGGCTCGCGCTGTAACCAATAAATCCATATGCAAAAGCGATTGTATTTCTGTTGCGCTGCGTTTGTAAGGATTGAAAAGCCGCCTTTTGGGATCATCGTTTTCACTTTATCATAGATAACTAAACTTAGGGAACCTATTTGATGGCCTCGACCCATTTAAGCAGCCTACACCAGCCGGTAGCGTCATTTTGTACAGTAGTATCGTGCGATATTACCACCATAAAGGATATTACGACGGCGGGAGGTGAACCAGTTCTAAAATCAGCCAACTTCATCGCAGTCCTTCGTGCACGAAGCTCATAACTTACATGTTTGAGTTCAGAAACGCTGAAAGGCACCTGCTACCTCGAGGGCGTCGACATCGCCCACTTGTTCTCTCACGCGTCCAGCCAACTGTGCGTCGAACGCGCCGGCATCGGCACAGATTTGCGCCGCACAAATCCGTGCCAGCTGTCGTCGTAGATTTACGGCGCCACAATCACCGCACTTGTCTCAGCTGCGCGTCTCATCGTCGCCGCTGCGTCGCAGTCGTCGTGGGTCGGTCGGCAATTCTGCGTTATGACTTGGCGCGGCGAGATATGCGATCGGGTAAGATATGCGACGCTTGGGGACCGCTAACGCTGCGCCGAAATCGCCTTGGGACGACGGGCTGCGTCGGAATTGTCTCGGCAGTGCCGGGTGGTGAACGCAGCCGCTCGCAGATCTTGTGTTCCGGTCAGAGAGGTTGCAAACCAATAAAGGCGTCGAGCAAATCAAGAAAAATGCAATTAAAAATGTTGTTACGCTGTCTTAGTGTAAGCACGTCGCCCTCGTTCTACAGCGAACGGTAGACTCTTGAGTGTTGAAGCAAATCACTGTGTGGACTCGGCTTTCACGTGAGCATCGTATTTCTCACACAAAGTGAGAAAATATCCACTACGGGTGGCCTTCTCACGGCTTTGCAAGGCACGTTCAAAGCGACGCGCACTGCTTGGCTAACAGGATCCATTTGGGCAAAGTGATCCATTGATCCATTGGGACAAAGTGATCCATTGTTCCAAACGCTTGGGTGGTGGGTAGCTGGTCCACGGGGTGAGCTGCGTTTTGCGAGGTTTCTGATATGAGTGCCACTGGAGCTAATAAAATACGAACCTGAAGGTATGATAGCAATTCTACAGTACGACGGTGCCGATGTTTCCATGGAAACTTCGCCATATTCACGATGTCAGCAAGAAAGGCTTTAAGGTCCCAATTTTTGGGCACTGTGAATTTAGAGTTCTCATGCCGTCAATAGCCAACCTACAGCACTCCAGAAGGTGCTGGTTAGACAATGTTATCAAGCAAGCAGTAGTTCCCTTGACAAAGCTTAACGGTTCAGGTTGTGCCCAAGGACACCAGGGAGCGGTATGTGTGTGAGAAAACTGTGTTTCAACGGATCCTGGCTGAAAATCCACAATCCCTGGCAAATTCACTCCGACACACCTCCTGACATGTGACATGGCATGTCACATGGAAACCAGGGTGCTCCAGGGCTTTCGGCTGAGTGTCTGAGTGTCTGAATGTCTGAATGTCTGGATTTATGAGTGTCTGGATGTCTGAGAACTGGATGTCTGAGTGTCTGAGTGTCTGAGTGTATGAGTGTCTGAGTGTCTAAGTGTCTGAATGTCTGAATGTCTGATTGTATGGATATATGAATGTCTGAATGTTTAAGTGTCTGACTGTCTGAATGTCTGAGTGTCTGAATGTCTGAGTGTCTGGATGTCTGAGTGTCTGGATGTCTGAACGTCTGAGTGTCTGAGTGTCTGGATGCCGCGAGCCATATAGGGCAGCGCGACCGCTTCGCTGCTCGTGTCCGCATGCTCGCCTCAATCTCGTGGAGGGACATACGTCAGCGCCTTGCCGGTTCCAGACTAAAGATCTCCACAGCCTGCCCGCCCGTCACAACCTGTGATCAGTAAAGCGTTCGTTTATCGATCCTGACCGTGGGACATTCATCAGAGCAGGACGGTCTGCCGCTTGGCATGGCCAAATCCGGCGGGGGATTTGCATATTCGTGTCGGCCATCAGCTGTGTGCAGCGTCGTGAGGCTCCATCGCGTCGGTGGCGCTTCTTTGGACCGTAGACCGACACGTCTTGGGACGTGTCGGACGTGTCAGCAGTGTGTCAGTGGTGTGAAGTGTCAGCCGCCGCGTTCAAAGACGTGAAGAATGCATGTGAGGTTTACTCTTCTGCGGGGGCGCCTCGCGCATGAGGAGTGTGTCGGTGTAATCGAGCTGTGTTCAGCTATGTTTGTCGTCGCGTAATTTACTGACTTGGATGTGCGTTAGAAGTGCCGCAATGATTATTTAGAGAAAGGAGGCAGGCAGATAGAAAAAGCAATAAAAGGGGATCAACCTTGGCGGATTTTCGGACCGTCTCAAGGTGGAAGGGTAGATCGATGGGGTAGATAAGATAGGCCGCGGCAACACTGTAAAACAGGGAAACAGGATCGTTATGAAGGAGGGAGAGGGGGCGCCAGGGGCACGTGCTCTTCCTCATCAAAATTTGGAAGGTATAAATATGCATGTACATGAATATCGATAAGTTAAAATCGAGATAAGCGTGCAAAAATAGTCCGATTGAAAACATCCAATGTAATTTACATCACGCCAAAAAATTTACGAACCTACAGCGTGCTAATGTGCTTGTTTTTGGTAAAAGCAAATACATTTTTCCTCTCCCTCAATCGCAAGTCTCACCCATTACAAATCACACACACGCCGATGGAAGGAAAGTGCCTAGGTCAGTCTGTTATTAAAAAGTTAAGCTGGGACCACAGTCACCCCACCTGTAGCAGATACATGCAAAAGCATGCCTTGGTTGTGGTGAGCAAGAGAGCTTGGCTGGCGCGATGACGAAATAGCTATGATTAGCTGTTACATCACGGTCTGAAAGCGCTGTGGGACGGGTGGTCCAGCCGGCGAAAATGAACAGTGAAGTTGAGCGTATCAGTTAATGTATCGGAGTAATGTTTGTTGATGATGGCTTGCCACATGGTATTCGGCGCCATGTTTGATAACTGTGCACATGTAATCAGCTGTACTCCTTTCAAGCCCGAAGGTAATGCGAATTAACGGCTTTTTATTATGCATTAGCTTTTGGCACCGTGTACGTACACCTTGTTATTATGATGTATATCGCATTTGTGTTGATATAGTCCACCAACCATAATTGTCTCGAAGGTTTTGGTTCACTGCAGGCGTGTATTGTTTTTTTTTCGCGATTTCGTGATAACCTTCACTCTTCCAGTGGGTTGTAGCTGACTTCGTTTCGAAATCGTTCGCACCGGCGTCAACGAATGCCTTGTCCTCCAGCGCCTGTCCTACCCTAACAGTGACAGGCCGTTACTCAAGCGGACACAGATAGGTGGGCTCTGTTTGTCCGGTCGAACACAAGAAATCGACACGCTTACATCGGCGGCCCGGAAATATTCTACAAGTTTCCTTGAGTGGAACAAGGGTGAGATCGCAAAGTCGCAAAAAGAGTGGAAGGGTGACAGATCATGATCAATAACAGCCAGACTGAAAAATATTGGCTTTCTACGTCACCGATCTAAGCTTGTCAGCATTTGGTTCTTGCATGCATAGGCAATCCAATGCCTGGAAATCTGCAAATAGGTTCTTGAAAGGATTGGATCATCCCTGGGCTCGAGGACAAGGTATTCCATTAATACATTTATGTCTCCAGGACGCTATGGAAAGTCTGCAGGCTTGTCAAGCATACCGGTCCGGTCGGTGAGCTTCAGAAGGGCAAAAATGCAATGTGGCCACATTTTTTGCAGCAAGAGGGCTCCTTTGACGCTCCTTGGTGACGCTCAAGCCCTCGGTGAAACATGCGCACGGTGCATGTCCGTGCTAAACACATGCAGCCCGGGAGTAATAAAAGCTGGGATACATCCCCCACAACGAATCATTTCAGTCCATTTTTTCTTTTTCGGGAGGTCCCACAAACCGGTTGTAGTGGCAATCTGGACGACGCGGGAGGCCTTTGTCTGTAGGCAGTTCTTGGTATTTTATGGCAGCCATTTAGTTGGCTTTTCTCCTGGGCCACAAAGTCCCTAAATTGCCCCAATCGACAGTGATTGTTGTTTGCAGTGCACAGGCTGCGAAACAGTACTAATAAATACGAAAGGTTATGCTCAGAGTACACCGCTTGCAATATGCAGCTTCTATTGGAGCATTGCTCGAATTTATGACTGTCCCTCCTGGGGAGGAGCCATAACTATTCTTCACGTGACTTCTCTGCAACCTCACATTTGCTCTATTCGTTGGCGTGCAGTGCGACTGCTTTTCAATTGTGCGGCACAGGATTGCTGTGTGATTTCTCCTGCAGTGCTACAAATTTTTGTAAGCAAATGACGTCACTGGGGCTCGAGGCGAAGCCGGATGCTACCGTTGGCTCGCCTTAGCCCGACACGTGTTTGGGGTGGCCACTTGCATTACGTGATCCAGTGAAGTCATGTGCAAGGTGCTGCGTTTATAGCCTAATTGGTGCATGATCCTCTTGCGTTACGGGGTCCAGTGACGTTAAATACCAGGTGCTGCATTTACAGACTAACGCGTGCGTGATTTTGACTGTTGAGACCCCGGGACCAAACCGTTCTGCAGCGCGCGCATGGCAGCAACACATGCCAAACGTGACACTAGACAGCCTCCTAGATGGTGCCGTGCTTATTCACGCGCCATGACCAAAGACCACGAGTGGCCTGCCCCGGCTCTGGCAGCAAAAGTCCTGCCCATCTTGACACTGTCAGCCCTATTTGTCATGGTCCATCTTGTAAACGGAGTTGACGCACCATAGCTGGCATGAAATACGTGCGTTGCACCAGATGCGCACTCACTGGGGAAAAAATAGCCAGATAAACTTTTCCTGGATATATGTAAAATTGCTTCTGCTGAATTGAAGACGCATTTGTATGTCGCAGACTCATCGTCAAAGATGCGCACCCCAGCTAGTTCGGACTTCGTGGGTTCCCGACCTGGGGGATAGTTACGCATGACTGGATGGTATATAATAGCACGGAAATGGACTGGCCGCCCCCATCTGCTGTACTTCAATTGTTTGTTGAGTCACTTGCTGGTGAATTGCTTACGCGGCTTCGGACTGGTTGCTACGCAGCTGACGTTTGTGTAACCTACATTTGTGAATGAGTTTCAATACAGCTTAACCGGTTTTCAGCAGAACGCTTGAGCAACTGTTGCTACTGGCATGTTACAGATCATTGTCTCAGCCGATTAGTACGCGATAAACGTAAAACGCGCGCATGCGCACTGATAAACATGCACTGAAAAGCAATCGGCCACCAACTGAGAAACCGATTACCAATTAGGTGCAGGCGATTTAATGAAAGACCCGCTTGTCGGCGATACCCGGGGCTTGCGCCACATTCGACGCGTCGCCAGCTGACTCCTGAGTCGGTGGTGCCCCGGCTCAGCCTGCCCGGTAACCCCGCCCTCCGCGGCGCGAGCTTTGCCCCTAATCTTTTGATAGCAGCGAATCGATGGAGCCAATTGGTCGGGGCTTAGGAGACACCTCCGGTCCGAGACCGAACTGCGCTGCTGTGACCATCGCCGGGCGGAAAAACACGGCGATCCAGCCCCGGGTGGGAGGTTCGGAAGCGCACTCGAGGCTGCGTAGAGGAGAGACACGAGCGCACCATCGAATCCACGAAGCGTCGCGTCGTCGGTGTGCGAGAGCATCATTATGCTTCACCGTAACCGCCGTTGCATGGCTGTGACGTCGCAAGAGGGACGTATGGGCTCTTTCCTCCCATCTTGATCCCAAGAAATGAAACGAATCCAACACTAGAGGCTGGCGGAAGATGCGGGCAGCGACTCCCAAACCCTTCTCCTGTCATGCAAACTTTCCCCATCGTGCGCTCCTGAAGACATCTCGCAACGTGTCCCCGCCACCAACAGGCCCTGAAACGGGCCCTGCGCGGCTGTCGCAGCGGCCTCGCGCGCCGTCCCCAGACAGACGACCGCCTCAGATCTCCGTTGTCAGAGAGGGGCACGCTGCTAGATGACGTCGCTCGACGGCCGACAGTCGACTGGGTGGTCGTCGCTGCGCCGCCGAGATTGTCACAAGTCGGCTTACGCCCCGCCGTTCGATTGTCCGCTCCCCCGGTGCTTTGACGGGGCATTGTGTCGGCGAGGAGGGCGGCCGTTGCGAGACTATTGGTGGCCGTCGCGGCGTCGGCCGTTAATCAGACAGGTAGATCCGATAAGCATGGTCGTCATTCGAATGGTTGGGGATCGGGTGGCAGCCGCCATGATTTCGGCTCAGCGCAATCCGGCTTTGGAAAGTTGATCGGCCGTTGCTTCCTGTTCCCCAGCCGATGTGCTGGAGAGCGCCCTGTTCCCCAGTCGATGTGCCGGAGAGCGCCCTGTTCCCCAGTCGATGTGCCGGAGAGCGCCCTGTTTCCCAGTCGATGTGCCGGAGAGCGCCTTGTTCCCCAGTCGATGTGCCGGAGAGCGCCCCGTTCCCCAGTCGATGTGTCAGAGAGCGCCCTGTTCCCCAGTCGGTGTGCTGGAGAGCGTCCTGTTCCCCAGTCAATGTGCCGGAGAGCGTCCTGTTCCCCAGTCGATGTGCCGCAGGCGCACCGGTCAAAAGTTGCCGAATGTGTGATATGACAGCAGCAATAGCCTTATTCCTTGGAGAAAAACCAAGACAATTGAGACATAGATGTATTGGTATTTCGGCAACATGCCTTTATCGAAACAATAGCAGAAGTGAATGTGAAATTGCAGAAACTTTGTTGCAGAAGCTCCGCTTGAGCTCTCCGAGACATTCGTGAGGTCGCTAGGCCATGTCGCTTCGCAGAAGCTCTCGACCAATTTAAAGTTGCTCCTTCCCACTCAGCGCTTAGAGCGGTAGCGTTGCATTTTGCAGCGTTGGTGTTTTCAGCCAACCCCCCATTCTCTGTGCTGGAGCCCATTGCAGAGGGAGTGAATCACAGCCTCACCTCAGGGTTCGTGACGGGATAACCTCCCCCCCCCCCCCCCCCCCCCCCCAACCCCCAATGCGGTGGCGCAGTGTGCAAGACGAGACGCAGGCCCGAGAGACGCCGCCGTCAGCGCTCTCCCACCTTCAGTCGCACCGCCCATGACTCAGATAAGCCTGCGTCGACAACTCGGTCGCCGCCGTCAGCTGATTAGGCCCTGATGACGTCAGTCCGGCGACGGCTGCGGCTCGTCTGTCCGCCCGCGCGCCGGCGAGCCGTCGCCCAGGGGCGGTTTGCGCCACAGTCGTCGCGCAAGCCATTGTTCGACGCTGGGGATATAGACGGGGGGGGGGGGGGGCAGAGTCGTAAATTCGATGGTCAGCCGACGCGTCGTTTCTTGACAAGATAATCCGCGGCGGACGGTGGCTGAGGTTGAGTTTTAGAGCTGGACAAAACGGGCCCCTGCTGATGCTATCGGGAAGAACCCCATTTAAGCTCCGACTTGAATGCGCAGGCATTGTTTTAGACGGAATGTCTGCAGTTACGTTCACAGATGGTTGGGTGATCCGCAGTAATTTCTCAATCATCCGTCAAGTCCAAAGATCCATGTCATGTGCCATTTTTGAACAATTACTGAAATGCGCTGCGGGAGGTTCGTCCAGAGTTTGATCGCCGCGAGCTGGTGGCCTGAGCAGACCCTCGGCTTATCATGGCGCTGCAAAGCATCGCATTAACTTCATTTATGGTTGCAATATATCTCTCGCTCCTTATCGTTCCGGGAAGCTTATTCTCGTGATAAGATTTAAAAGTCTTATATCCTAGCATGCACCCAGCTTGAAGCAGGGTAGCTTGGCACGACTACCGCGCTTCCGCGCACGTAAATTGTATCCCACATTTCTCTTAAGATGCACATTTTGGCGGATGCGGTTCAGACGACAACACTGACAGAATATCAGGCATGAGGCGAATTTGCAGCGACTCGTACCACAAATAATTAACGCCGTCGACGTCATCCATGGCGTCATACCGCGCAGATTCTGCGCTTTTTGGTGTTCGAAGCGACCCGGAAGACAAAGGTTCTATGTGACGTTACGTAGAATCTTTGCGGGCTATGCAGAATCCTTTTCTGCTACTTCAGCGAAGTGATACAGGCATGACGCAACAGGTTTATTACACAAAAAACAAGTCGGTACGCGTGCCTGTGACCGTCGGGGGGTGAAGAAAATGTGTGTAATATGTCACAAACAGCATAACTGACAGCTTCCACTTAGCAAACGAGTAGTGCTCGCGAACGAAATATGTATTGTTTAGCATGTACATTTATTGTCGCGACAATGACGAAAATTTGGGCCGAAAACGTGTCGCACTGAAATAACGTCCGGCCTAGAGTCCGCGTGACGGCACGAAAAAAAAGAACATTCTTGGCGCGCTGTTAATCCACCCATGGTCTTGCAACAAGGTGACAGGGAGTGATGGAGGATATAAACAAGAACCATTTGTTTTAGCGTGATGAGGACTGAGGAGATGCACGAAACAAGGGAAGGTGAAGCAATACATTGACTGATCATTGACCTGGCGCTTTATGCCTGTTTCTTCACTTTGCTTCTCATGTCCATTTGACGCCAATATATATATATATATATATATATATATATATATATATATATATATATATATATACATGATTCAAATATTTCGCGCCTTGTGTTATGGTCGCGGTAGGCTTCGCCTCACTCCATGAGGTGTAACAGCATACGTCAGAAAGCATAATGAATTGGGTGTCTACTTCAGGACTAGTGCTAAGTGATTGGGCATGACAATATAATGTGGTGGTGTATCATCAAAGTGAGATAGAGATTGCTTAACAGTTATAACACCGACGCTTCCCGACCACTGCACCGAAAATAAGGTCCGGCTTTTTGACATGTTAGCAGGACGTGGTACTGATAAGGTATTACTTGGTGCTAATAACCGTATTGTATATTGTCTATTGAACGAATAATTGTCTTCTGTACAAAAGTGTGATGACGCGCACTGTAAATTAAAGCCAAGATTGATACTCCAATTTCTTAATCAACTTCCTATCTTCATCCAGGTATTATAGCTTCCTTAGGTCTAACCAGTTCTAGGGGCCTAATCATCAGTAAACCTAGACAGAGTTGACCAACCATCTCATATTTCAACTCAACCTGGACATTGATTCGAAAAATGACCCGGGAAACCATCTCATTATTTCTAGAAGCTTCCATTTAGTACCGCCTCCGCAATTATTTCTCCCGGTCTTTACTTAACATGTATAGTGAGAATAACTACCGCTGTATTTAATGATAGACTGACTTTGCAAGGATATTCATTATTGTCGTTGGGGCCTTACGACGCACTCAGCTGCTGAGGCTGCATGGCGTTGCCTGCCTATCACCCTACCAGGAAGGACGGGCAACGCGGGGAATCGGAACCCCGTACCTCTGATTTCCCAGACGAGCAGTGGTTGACACAGACGCATAAACCACTACCCTATCGGCGTCCCGTGTGTTCCGTTAATTGTCTGACAGATTCAAACTGTTTGTGATCAGGGAGCTGTCCTCGCTCTTTCCATCCAGCGTTACCATCGATAGTGTCGTCGCCTCTTTTATTCTTATCCGAATCCCCGCGTCTTTTCTCCGCCTTTTTATATATTCATTACGAATGGTTTGCAAGGGATGGCTTTGGGTTCAGAGTGCTTGATAAGCATAGCTCATTGCGTGCACCTTGAATCCAGGCACGGCAACGGATAATTTTCCCTCCGCCCTTTCGCCAGACAGGACTGCGGAGGGTTTTGCGTTCCGCACAATGCTGCGGCGTGACCGCCCCGGGCCAGGGTTGACCCTAGTTGGCCAGTTGCCAGCTGACCTTTTCATTTCAGTCGGGCCAAACAATGCGCTCCCTCTGGAACCGGCATTCAGTGCCGTTGGATTACGAGTCCAGCATCTTTTCCCTCAACCACGAAGCCGGCAAAGACGGAGAAAGGGACGGAGACTTCCCTCCGTCTCTGCCCTGCCTGTTTTCCTTTTCCTCCGTCTCCTTCACCTTGGCCGTGGACGCCGCCTCCTGCCGATCCTATTGCCGATCTGCTCAACGCTTTTTTCCAGATTTGACTCACGGACAGTGCTCTCAAAAACGACACGCACCAATCCGCGAGCTGCGTGCGCGCAACCCTCGCACCGACCGCGTACGCAACGCAAACACCAGTCCAATTTCGGAAGGGCGCTGAAAATGCCGCCGCACAGCCACCCTCGGTCCAGACCGCATTTGCTGATACGATCGTCGCGATTCTATCTGTGCGGACCGCGTAGGACGGTAGCCTTGATGCTATCTCGCCACTGACAGCTGCGGGGTTTGACCGGTCCATACCCCATTAGCGGCTCCGTTCCGCGCCGAGCAGGGGCTTTGTACGGACGAGGGCACAACAGTGGTCCCCCCGGGACCGTTGCGTGACGAAATGAACCGCACATTGTCCAATTATCGCCAGTGTTACGGCTTAATTGAGCCCAGCTGACTGTCGGCCTGTGCCCCGCTCCCGCACCCTCCTCTCTCCGTCCCCCTCCGTGCCGCCGTCACCACGGTCACGTGACCTCTTCACGCGCTCGAGGGCATGCTGAGGGGCAGGGGAAGCTCAGCTGCTGATCTTTGGGGAAGCTAATGCTGTGGCATGCGAAGTAGGAATCATACCGAGGTCGTGGCAACATGCATTTTTGATGACGTAACTGATATGGGTCTAATGCCAGGTAAACATGAACACTATGAACGACACTGTCCCTTTATATCTGGTTATGCACGACCACTCATTCGCATTTTCCTCACTTCTACACATTCACTCCCCGCAACCGACCTCCCCGAAACTTAGAGCACTACATGTTTTTTTCTGGACAGTTGTGGTGTATTGACTCGTGTCGCTGTAATGCCGTCCCAACAGCCTGGGCGCGCCTCTGACCACGACATAAGATCTGCTCCTGCTGGTGCTGCTAGTCCAGCACAGGGCGTGACGCATCTCGGCAGGGCAGCGCGTGAACGCGTGACTCACTAGCCACGCTGCCGCGGAACGACGGATAATTGGCGGCCCGCATTGTGCGCGGATCACTCGGGCTACGTTACACTCTGAGTCAGCGGAGGCGATGTCAGGCATCGCTCGAGCTACGTTACACTCTGAGTCAGCAGAGGCGATGTGAGGCATCACTCCAGCCATGTTATACTCTGAGTCATCAGAGACGATGTCAGGCATCACTCGATCCACGTTACACTCTGAGTCATCAGAGGCGATGTCAGGCATCGCTCGAGCCACGTTACACTTGGAGTCAACAGAGGCGATGCCAGGCATCGCTCGAGCCACGTTACACCCTGAGTCATCAGAGGCGATGCCAGGCATCGATCGGGCCGCGTTACACTCTGAGTCAGCAGAGGCGATGTCAGGCATCGATCGGGCCGCGTTACATTCTGAGTCAGCAGAGGTGATGTCAGGCATCGCTCCAGCCACGTTACACTTGGAGTCAACAGAGGCGATGTCAGGCATCGTTTGAGCCACGTTACACCCTGAGTCAGCAGAGGCTATGTCAGGCAGCGCTCGAGCCACGTTACACTGATTAAGCAGAGGCGATGCCAGGCAGTCCAATCGCGGGCATGCCCGCGTTCGACGAACTTGGGGATGATCGAGTTGCCATATTGACCTTTGGTTTTTGTTCGTTTTTTTAGGAAGGGAGGTGCTTCTCATCACGGTTCGGGCGTTGGTCTTGCAATGGGGCCTTGGGAATGCAATCATGAGAGCAGGGGCCCCAACCGATCCCCACCCAAATCAAACTCAACAACCGCCAAAGACGGCGACAACTTCCCTCCATGGTAAGAAGTGGTCGTGGCCGCCACTTCTGCAGATGTGCTAGCTCCCAAAACAGACCCCACACAGCAGGCAGCTGCCCCCCGCCCCCCTCCCCCGGACGACGTGTGTGGTGCCTGAAACGCTTCATTAATTAGTCGCCTAGTTGTCACAACGGCGCCACGCGCACCAGCGCTGAGCCAATTACGCTAGAAGCGCCGAGCCATGGCATACCAATGCCGTCGCAGTGAGGGTACACGCAGTGCCTTTAGGTACCAGGTGAGCTCCGGGAGTGAGGCACGCAGTGCCTTTAGGTACCAGGTGGACTCCGGGAGTGAGGCACGCCTGGCTGATGCTGAGAGTTCGGAGCAGAATGGTGGCAAGATTCTGTGTGGAGCGGTGACTCCACGATCTTGCCTGCTGACTTTGAAATTTCACAAAATTCACAGCGAGATGGAAATATGGTATATGGTAGCATACATAACATGAAAATAAAGACAGAGATATAAGGCACACACACACACACACACGTACATGCATATATATATATATATATATATATATATATATATATATATATATATATCCTCTCTCTCTCTCTCTCTCTCTCTCTCTCTCTCCTCTCTCTCTCTCTCTCTCTCTCCTCTCTCTCTCTCTCTCTCTCTCTCTCTCTCTCTCTCTCTCTCTCTCTCTCTCTCTCTCTCTCTCCTCTCTCTCTCTCTTATGATGAACATAGAAAATATGCATGTATGATATCTGTGCACACGTGAAAGCATTGGGTGCTTGGGTTGTAGTTGTATGATGTCGGACAGGCCGTCTGCAGGCTAGAGCCCGGTTGATTTCTATGCCTCCCTCAGTGGTGTGCAAACCTTTTCTGCACGGATGTGTCGCGGAATTTGAGGAGAGCCTCTGCACCTTTCTAATTATAAATCAGGTGTCTTGGATCGCTCGCTAATGCGATATAATTGATCCATAGCTCGTACGTCGAGGCATTCGCCGACCTTAAAACCCCTTTCCCAGCGTCACACTTTCACCGGAGGTCAATAAAAGCTCCAGCCAATTCAAATACCGGGGCCTAATTGCCCGTTATTCAATCATGCGTTTTAATCTAGCAATGCTCTTACGTCGTCATTTGATCTCGTGAGTGGCTGGCGGGGGCAGGCATGCTATTGTGCAAAGCACTAGCTGCCCACAGGCTTCCAGTGAGCCGCAATCACGTGACTCTGATTCAGATGGGCTCCTCCATTCCGGAGATTTTGCGTTGCGTACCAGCCCCAGGCTAAATAAACGACCGGTTTGCGCGGGGTTTCGAAGTGCGGTCATCACCCTCTAGACGGCTGGGTCCTCCGTGTGATCGGGACCTTGGAGCCTCTAGTGTGCTAGTTAATGTTCACAGCGCTTTATATCTTATCCTAGTTTTGATTACTTCGGCTCATGTAAACGCCAAGATCGAATTGCTCCCGTATTGCGCAGTAATTTATTCAAGGCAAGCTTCGCTGCGGCTGATACCCACATGGGGCGTGATGACCGAGTGGTTTGCTCGTAGGACTCCCACGTAGAGGCTTGGGTTCAAACCCGGTTGCGCCATAACCCCTGAGTGCTAATATGTCTAATGCAGTCACTGGCGCTGCTTAAAAGGGTCGTGAGGTGCGTTCCCCTGCAAATAAAAAGCATAAATAGCAACGGTATTGCTATTGCTATTATATGAATGCTATTAGCATGCTTCATGTAGCCTTTTATTCGCAAGGACAAACCACCTCAACAATGTTCCTCAGACTTAAATTCAATTTAACCAACGCTGGATGATTTCATCTCACGTTGGCTGACAACCCAGACCAAACTACGATATCTGCTCCAGAGTCTATGGTTTCAAGGGCCACTTCCTGACCTAGAGCATTCTGGAGAAAGCTGCACCAAATTTACATATCTGCAGAACTTGAGTGCTGCTTCTCAGGTCAGAATTAGGCTTCTGGGAAATCTTATCACGAAATTCTCTCGGCGGATGCTCAAGCGGCACCGTGGAAGAAACCAAACAGGGTCCCAGAACACCCGCCGGAGATAATGGATGACGACATATTTTACCATTCATCAAACCGAGAAGCGTGTCATGGGGCTACGCTACGGTGCGTTCGCTTCGCGGCAACAAAATATCCAGTGACGTCATCATTACCTGCCTGGGAAACCGGTGGCATTGTCACTGTTTTATCGTCGTTCCCATGCCTGGCGGCTCGTGGGAACTTTTCTCTCTCCACTTCCTCGCCGCGTCGGGCTAATCTTCAGCAGAGACGGAAGCAAAGCGCTGCTTCTTTGATGTTTGGGAGGCTGCGAGAACACTTCTAGAGAATGCGACGTTTCTGTGGAGTCAGAATAGAAGGAAAGTGGGAGTCAAGACGCCTCAGACGCCCCAGAGTCAAGACCAAGGACAACACGAGAAAGCACACTGGGCCTCGGAGACCTCACAACACGACATAGCACATCGACCTCAGAGACCTCATAACACGAGATAGTCAGTGCAATCGTTAAATGGTTGACCAAGTGTGAGGTCCCAAACTGTTCTCCCAAAACTTTCAAAAACACACGGGCTTAAAGATGTCCAGTGGGACGTACAAACCCTGAAGGCATGTCCATCCCCCTTTCATGCGTTATGCTTTGTTTCGGTGACTATTGCGTTCGGCCTGCTCATGAACGCTTCTACTGCATATTGACTGCACCTTCCCTTTGCTTTACTTCACCTCGTCATCTTGCGGGCAAGTCATCACCAATGCATAAGTAGCACAGTGCACTATGTTATGGAATGGGTTTCGGATATTTAATTTTATATGAATTCTGACATAATGCTGACATATCTAAGAGCCTTACGAACCGCTACGAGAGACGGCAACGTGGGTGAGCGTGTCTGTTACATGTAAGACCAGTCTCGCGACGAGAGAATATCCCGTACATTGAACGTAGAGGGTATGCACAAGCAATATAACCTTGCGTTTATCAGAGCCGGTACAGCACCCATCTTCGATGTGAGTCGATAGCCTCATCGACAGGAATACGAGCGTCATTACCATGTAAATAAACACACCTGGGTATCATAACTAACGTGCATCAGATGCCTCAGGTAGTATATGCTACTGCTGCTGGGTTAATCATAGAGATGTACCAAACACTCAAGAACTATAACTTCCGCCACAAAAACTGACGCCACTAAGTGTCGCATGACAACATGCTAATCAGCAATGAATCATGCAGCGGGTTTTTAACTTTCAGTCCAGGTTGCTGCCACAAGGAGGAAGTTCCGTTATCTTATGCAATCTGCGCCTCCCCTACGTATTGTACCTCCAGAGAATCCGCATAATTACTTTCCCTATGCGGTTCACAACGCAATGCGATTATCACTTGCCCCTACGAAAGAGGAAAATGACCTAGGTCGATATAAAACCACCCGTGAGGAAAACGCCACGCACAGTCCATTTCAACTGTGAGCCCCACGCGGTGGACGAGGAGCATGCACGCTCCAGTGGGAGTGCTTGTGGCCTGGTGTGTGCTCGCAGTAACCGTGGCGCTCAGCTCCGTTAGCGGACAGGCGATGGTGAGTGCCAGACGTTCGTGGCCGACAAACTCCGGCTGGATTCCGCTAGAAGACGCGCGACAGCCGTCCAGACAGTCGATGTTGTCTGAAAACTACGGCAACGCCACCAGAAACACTCGGAAGACTTTGGGGACGCACAAAGAAGGCGCAAACGACATCAAAGCTGACGTTCTAAAGTCATCGTCATCATATTTCAGTCGCGCTTCTTTCGAGGGCAGACGGCGGTCGCCTGGGCCGTCGAGCTCATCTGAGGACTACGACAGCGCCATCGAGAACATCCTGGAGACGTTCGAGACGCTCGGACGGGGTGCGAATGACGTCACGTCTGGCGTCATAAGTGACGAGCCGGCAAGCGGAGCTGACTACCAGGCTTCTGACGCCGCCGGCCGTCTCCGTGTGTCCCGGTCCTGGCCGCCCAGAACCGCACCGCCGGACGCGCTCCAGCTGTGGCCGGACGCCGTCATCCCCTACGTCATCTCCTTCAACTACAGCAGCGCCGAGCTCGCCGTCATCACGCGCGTCTTCCGGCTGTTCGAGCAGACCACCTGCCTCCGCCTGGTGCCACGCACACACCAGCGCGACTACGTCCACGTGAACCCCTCCGGTCGCTGCAGCGGCAAGGTGGGCCGCGTCGGTGGCCGGCAGCGCATCAGCATGCCGCACTGGTGCCTCAACTTCGGCAACGTCGCGCACGAGCTGATGCACGCGGCCGGCTTCTGGCACGAGCAGCAGCGGCCCGACCGCGACCGCTTCGTCACCGTGCTCTGGGAGAACATCAAGCCGCGCTACCGCGAGGCCGACTACGCGCGGAAGGCGTGGAGCGACATGGGCGAAGGGAGCTGGCGCGGGCCCTACGACTACCACTCGATCCTGCACTACTCGGACAGGGGGTCGGCCATCGACGCCGCGCACCCGTCGATGGTGGCGAAGCGGGCTGGGGTTCGGGTCGGCGGGAGAGGCAACCTGACCGACATCGACATATGGAAGCTGAACGCGCAGTACCACTGCTGGGGGAGGCCGGAGCGTGAGCACGGCAGGGTGGTCATCTCGCTGGAAGACCTGCGGAAGCATCGGGAGAACACGCGCGTCCGACAGGGATTTAACGAGGTGGAAGGGCGCAGAGACCACTTGTTGGACGAGCACCACCTTGGCGTGTTGGGTGCCTCCCGGAAGTACAGGCTCCATGCGCCGTTCTTCCCTCGGAGGTACAGGACCGGCAAGCCAGGGTTTTTCTAGACGCTGAGCTGCGACGGTGCCGGTGATGGATGGACTGAAAGCTCACTAGTTCAGATGTGTTGCAGCGACATCTGCCGAGATATTTCCGTGAATTTACGACGAGTAGAATGATTTGGGACAGCTTCGTCATCAGGCGAAGTCATCTCGTCCAGCGCATGAAGGATGTGTGCTGTCAGAGAGCACAGACAGGGGCTGTATTGGCCGAGCTCGTGAATCTACCCTTCGACAGTTCTGGCTATCGTTGAACCCAATGAAGCGAAACTTACCCAATTCATAGCAAAGAGATGGAACAATATTTGCTCGGTGGGCTTTTCATATGACTGCTACATGGCTGGTTACAGCTGACTTCACGGAATCGTTTGGTGGAGAACTTTGTGAGAAGCGTCAAGTGTCAGTTTCAACACAGCGGATTCATGTGTTGCCACGGCAACCCAGAAGCCGAGAGACGCGTCGCCTGGTTACAGCGGCGATGTCTGGAACGTTCCCAGAAAGGCATTCCGGTTTGATTTAACTCTGAGAGGCTTCGGCGTACAGCAACGGCGTTCAGCGATGCGTTAAAGGCTGCCGGGCACAATTGAATATATCTCTGGAAAGATGTCGTTGGGCGGCACGAGCTGTCGTTATGAGGGATCCAGGCGCGCGCATGCGCAGCAGGGCTCAGTCAGCACGGGTTCACTTGAAGCGTACCGGACAGACGGGGTGGTGTTTCTATGCTCTTTCCTAGTTTTAGTCTTGAATCTCAGCTCACATAAATAAAACAAAACGAGTAAAAACAGATGAACTGTGGTTTTAAAATCTTTCAAGCGATCGGAACCAAAGAGCACATCACTGTTCAATGTGACTATTCTCATTTAATAGTGATGTAGTCTCATTCTCATAGATGTAGAATAGTCTCATTCACATAATTTCTGCGTTCACCCGTATTCTCCATAACGTTCCAGGCAGCAGCGTCTTTCTTCGTCCTTCGGCCTTTTCGACATATTTCCTTCGTCATCGGCGAAGGAAACATTTTCATTATATTCCGTTTCCCATTTGATTGGTTTGCTTGCACGTGGAGAACATCGCCACCTGCCTCTGCTTCCACCACACGTCAGAAAATCCCAATTGTGTTTGGATCGCCCGCTTCGGCGGCGGTCGAGCGGTCCCACAGCGACCGCACCAACCCAGCGCAATTACGCCACACTCGGCTTTGGCCCGTAATCCGCTTACGGCAATTGTGGGTCTGCAGGCCGCCGCCCAAAGTCGAGTCGCTCCCGAAATGGCGGGAATTGGTGGATGCGAGCGTAAGTACACGTGTAATTAGATGTGTGCATCGGGGTGGAGGAGCAGGACATGATCAGAGGATGCCAGGAAGTAGGTGGAAACAGGAATGGAACTCGGCGTGCAAAGAACGAGAAATAAAGCATGGATGGCTACAGATACCTACCAAGAATGCACAAAGCCTGAAAGATAGGTAGCGTGAACAAGGGGGCAAACCACCAATGATATAAATGCCATCGGAAGTATTGAATTACGTTTGGGAGGTTTTCGAGCCTACTCATTTGCAGTACACGCCCAGCTGTTGCGTCAGTGCAAAGCTTTGACAGTTACGTGTCCGCTTCCCCTCAGCGCCTGCTAATAATCACTGCCAAAAACTGCAAGCACATAATCACGGGAAAAATGAAAAGAGGTGTGCTTCCTAACACGGAGACAATGAAAGGAAAGTGACGGCGCACGCACCCAGCGATGGATGGATGTACATGTCTAAACGACTGTTTGGGAGAGCAGCAGACCCACCTGTTCATGCATCGCGCTCACCTCCACCAATCCCATGATCTCTTCGACATCCCATCACCATGCCCAAGCGCCGCCGCGATCCGCACGTGCCCAGCTGACATTGAGCACTCCGTGAGTCATGGCTACACGGCCGCTCCCTGTCTTATGGACGGCTATTTGGAGGAGGACGCTGGGTGAATCACCAGATGCGCCCTGCCCAGGGCCACAGGTGACCGGTCGCTGTCGCATCGCCGGCATGCCATGACCATTGCCGACGTCCGAACCAGTCGCCGGCGTCGGCAAAGGCCCCATCAACAACCGCTTTAGCCGTGTTCGGACCGGCTAGGTGCGGGTACACACCCGGGATCATTTGTCCCATGTGGACGACGCACCCTGCTTGTAATGCGCATACCATGTATCGCTTAGGTGCCAGCGACTCGCGACCCCGCCGGTGTAAACCTTCCGAACAGGTCTTTGCAATTAGCTTGGAGCAGGAGTTTGCCGGGAAGTGTCAACGCGTCGTGTCTTAAGCGCATCTGTTATGCGAACCGCGCTGTATATGCATGATGTGGCATTGCATGGTGTTGGTTAGGGCTGAGCGCGACTTACACGTGCGCAGCGGGTGAAACCAGCCGCATAGGGGGAGGGGGACGGGGGGGGAGGGAGTGTAAGGTGCACATAATAGGTTATTAAAAAAAACAGGGGTTTCAGTGTTCTGAAAGGAGTGCGATATAATTTTTGGTGGATATCTCAGAGCATTTTTGCAAGGACACTGCGTGGCTGCCCAAATCGTGCATTGAATCGTTCATTGCCTTATTTCCCCAATTGCAAGGAAATTGCTGTACACGTGCATTTGACATTCTGAATCTAAAGCATCTGATTGAATATAAATATGCTCTTGCATACCATCCTCCAAAACTTCGTGGCCTTCTGATGCTCGAGTCTGCCGCTTGCAGCTTACGGTAGAGTAGATATGCATACAAGTTTCTGTGTTTCAGCCAAACAACACCGATTCAGAACTGAACCCACGCTTCAAGGCCAGCCCATGATAAGTGTCGACCCTGCTGGGGCCGGGCCTGATTCAGCCACAAAATATGAACCATAACTCGGTATGGCCGAACACTAACTCCGCTCTCAAATAAGCCATGAAATGCATTGTCTCGTTAAACAGCCGCAATGCGTCATGTGGGCACGCTTTTAGTAAATTAAACGGCGCTGGCCATGTGCTCCGGCGTTCGCAACAGAAACGCCAGCTGTTTCAGGGACAGCACGGCCGTCTCCGACCTTCGGAGCTCTCGCTGAGCTGCTGAGATGAGCTGAGCAAGCGCCAGCTCCTCTCCGCCCCGCCGTCGGCTCTGCGCGGGCCCCACCAGCCTCCGCATGCACCGCTCACCCAGTGATACCGTAAATCGAATCCGAATAGCCCCGCGTCGGAATAAATTTGATTTAACGACGCTTTGTCGGGCCCGAGCTCCGCTCTCACCGGCGCAGGGGCGTAATGATGAGCGCGGATTGAATATCGGGTGGGGTGCACTCATCACGCGCGCAAATTATGGCGCGCCGCGGCTGGAGAGGCGCGGACGCGCGGTATTAAGCCGTGAGCTCGTGCAGTCGGCGACGAGCAGGCGCGCGGCGGGGTAACCAGACACCGACCGGGCGCGGCTGCGCTAATTTCCGTCCGCCGGCGGTGCCCTGGATGGCGATGCAATGGTTGGGTTCAGGGGCGCACGCAGGGACGGTTGAGGGGCGCACTCTGTCATCCTTTAAACGGAAGTAAAATGCGTCTGGCATGTGCTGTGTTCCAAAACATAAACAGCAATCGTTTTTTTGGCGGGAGTCTGACCGACGTCACTACCCTTTTTATACACGCTGGCTTCGCCTCTGGCTTGATGAGGCGAGGCCGCAGTGTGAAGATGCCCCCGGTGCCAGCCCCGGGGGCATTGTTCTACGTGCTGCTGATGAAGGCCGCCGGCGCCCACCGCATTAACCCACTTTACTGCCCGGCTACTGCATGCGTTGTTCTTTTGACGGCGTGCTGTGTCGCCCTTTCAGTATGCATCAGGAGGCGTCGGAGGCTTCCTGGTCGTGAACATGTGCCGGGCTTAGTACTGCGACGCCGTCTGAGCGGCAGAAGCAGCGGTACGAGAAACCGAGAAGTCATAGAGAAACAGCGAAACAGCATTACATCAGAACGAGTCGGCAAACAGCGTCATGCCAAAAACGAGGCGGCAGCACTTCATTTAAAAATGACGTCATGCTTGGGACTGCAAAAAGGCATGCACGAATTATAATATCAAACTCCAGCGCCGGCGAAATGCTTAACAATAACTCGAGACAGTATCACAATTAACAAACGTTCTCGTGGGATTAGACTATTTCCGTTCCATAGCTTGGTCAATGTGAACGACATTAGAGTCGCCCGTTTACCGCTGCGTCGTGCAAGTGCTAATATGAATGGTGATACAGGCTTCGTATTAGAGTTGCTGATGATGAAGTCAAACTGTGTTTCCACTGCTGTGCACACACCCCAGCCATTTTCCCTTTGCCTGAAGGTCAGGCTTTGAAATCTTCGGTACAGCTGTGTCAATCGCAACTCTTCTGCAAGGTCAGACAAACTCACTGCAATGTTTAGCACATTCAACTACTGTAAACATTACATACAATGGTCAGTTAAGCGCAGAGGCCACAAATTGTCGTTCTATTGAGTTCGAATTTCTCTTATGGATTTTCAGACCATCTATGGATAGCTCAATCGTTAAAATCCAATATCGATGAAATTTAATATCGATGCGAATATTAGTTTGGACGTCGGCTGAAAAATTATTCATACCATGACACACCATCTTTCTGACGAGCTTAGGGTGGTCATCATCTCGTGGTTCGCACAGCCCAGCATGTTGGTACAGCTATATCGGCGTGAGTATTCCCACATATTCCAAGGTCCGACACAGAAAACAGGGTCCGTGGGAAAACAGGGGCTACTCCTTCCACCGGGAGACGGACGGTGAGGGAGATTGCCAGCGAGCATATCACGACGCGTTATGTTCGCCGCATTATGCCCAGCTGGCGTATTTGAGCTGCCATGTCTCCGCATTTGCTGGCGCTCCTGTGCAAACAGCCGCTGTTGGCACGGATTTTAGGCCCTGCCGTCGACGCCAGTTGCCAGGAGCGCAGTCAGCGCAGGCGATGAAGGGGGATATCTGAGGTTGTCACTGAGACTTTACGACGCATTGAACTCATGAGGCTATGCGGCATGGCTTACCGCCAGCCTGGCAGGAAGGACGGACACCTCGGAGAATCGAGCCCGGTGTATCTGGTTTCCAGGACGCGCAGTTTAGTCACTACACTACAGCAGCTGTGTAACACCTGAGTGTGATGAGGGTAGTCATAAACTTAACGTATGAAACCTAACTAAACTTATTAAATAAAACACTCCATAGAAACAAAACGATAATGATGCTCGTGGTGAATTAAGAGTTCCGGACAACGAATGCGATATGGTGTATATGAACAGGAACAGGTTTCCTGCGGCGGAACGGGGATCGGCGAGACCGAGTGTCTGCCCCCGCCGAGCTCGACCATCGTCCCAACAGACCGAGTGTCTGTCCCCGCCGAGCTCGACCATCGCTCCAACAGACCGAGTGTCTGTCCCCGCCGAGCTCGACCATCGCTCCAACAGACCGAGCGTCTGTCCCCGCCGAGCTCGACCATCGCTCCAACAGATCGAGTGTCTGTCCCCGCCGAGCTCGACCATCGCTCCAACAGATCAAGTGCCTGTCTCCGCCGGGCTCGACCATCGCTCCAACAGACCGAGTGTCTGTCCCCGCTGAGCTCGACCATCGCTCCAACAGACCGAGTGTCTGTCCCCGCCGAGCTCGACCATCGCTCCAACAGACCGAGTGTCTGTTCCACGTCGAGCTCGGCCATCGCTCCAACAGACCGAGTGTCTATCCCCGCCGAGCTCGACCATCGCTCCAACAGACCGAGTGTCTGTCCCCGCCGAGCTCGACCATCGCTCCAACAGACCGAGTGTCTGTCTCCGCCGGGCTCGACCATCGCTCCAACAGACCGAGTGTTTATCCCCGCCGAGCTCGACCATCGCTCCAACGACCGAGTGTCTTTCCCCGCCGAGCTCGACCATCGCTCCAACAGACCAGTGTCTGTCTCCGCCGGGCTCGACCATCGCTCCAACCCAGAGTGTCTGTCCCCGCTCGAGCTCGACCATCGCCCAACAGACCGAGTGTCTGTCCCCGCCGAGCTCGACCATCGCTCCAACAGACCGGGTGTCTGTCCCCGCCGAGCTCGGCCATCGCTCCAACAGACCGGGCGTCCGTTCCCGCCGAGCTCGACCATCGCTCCAACGGACCGAGTGTCTGTCCGCGCCGAGCTCGGCCATCGCTCCAACAGACCGAGTGTCTGTCCTCGCCGAGCTCAACCATCGCTCCAACAGATCGAGCGTCTGTCCCCGCCGAGCTCGACCATCGCTCCAACAGACCGAGTGTCTGCCCCCGCCGAGCTCGACCATTGCTCCAACAGATCGAGTGTCTGTCCCCTCCGAGGTCGACCATCGCTCCAACAGACCGAGTGTCTGTCCCCGCCGAGCTCGACCATGGCTCCAACAGATCGAGTGTCTGTCCCCGCCGAGGTCGACCATCGCTCCAACAGACCGAGTGTCTGCCCCCGCCGAGCTCGACCATTGCTCCAACAGATCGAGTGTCTGTCCCCTCCGAGGTCGACCATCGCTCCAACAGACCGAGTGTCTGTCCCCGCCGAGCTCGACCATGGCTCCAACAGATCGAGTGTCTGTCCCCGCCGATCTCGACCATTGCTCCAACAGATCAAGTGTCTGTCTCCGCCAAGCTCGGCCATCGCTCCAACATGCAGAAGTTTGATAGGGCATCACGTGCTTTGGTGTTTCCTCGTTGTGATATGAGTGTGTTCGTACTTTTACACATGTCCGTGCGTGGGAGTCCCGCTGTAAAGCTTAACGCGTGGCCAAAATAGACTCATTGTAGAGGTTACAAGAGTTCATGATTGGTTGGTTGATGGTTGACGTGGCGACGGCATGAATTGACCTACACATGTTCTCTGGGTAACTTAAATAGACGGGGGGATTAAAGCTGGCGAAGAATTGTTGCACGGGGTTCCAAGGTGGTAGTAAAAATAGCTGCAAAGGCATTAATTTCTATGTTGTGATTGGGTATCGCGAAGTTGTATGAACCGGATGCGATTTGTATGCAGTTTTGCATGGAGTAAATGGTTGAACAACGAGTGACCAATCTTGCCAAGTCTGACATTAAGTTTGACAGTGTGTTGAATCGACAGGGTAAACAGACCTTCAAACCAAAATAATGCAGGAAAGTACATTACTTCGCCTCACTCAAGCTCCCGTATTTCGGTGCACTAAACAAGATCTCTCTCATTCTACTTCTCATAGAAAGAGGAGACAAATCCGGCTTCAAAAACGTTTTGTTAACGGCACCAAATTACCAAAACGGGGAATATTGTCACCGGTGTGCTTGTCTTCGGTCTTAACGTTATGAACTAATACTAGGGGCGTAACCAAAGGAGGTGGCGAGAGCCTGTCCTTCTGGCCCTCAGGCCCGCCTTGTTTTCATTTTTCACTCCAGATGGCTACGAACAAAAAGTTTTAAAAAATCGGTGTGATGCGTTCTCACAAGCTCTGCTGCCCCGTTTTTTCAGAAGCCTGGCTGCGCCCCTGGCTATCATGCTGTTATAATAAAAGACCCCCCACCTGGTATTCGCCTCCCACTGGGCCCTGTGTAAAGGCAAAAACTTTGCTAGAGCTTCCAAAGCGCAAAGAGAAAACCCGTAGCAAGAAGAAGTTTCCAGGTTTAATCAAGGGAACATGCCGTACCCTTAGACATATAAACTCCGAAAACAGTTTTTGCTTGGCCCAATCTCTCCAAACCATACCACACAGGTGCCAGGAAGGCTTCTCAAGAACTGGATTGCCAGCCAGGGACGGCGCGTGAGCGCCAACGAGCAGGCCACCAAAACAACAGCCAGTTTGTGGAGCAGGCGATCCCTAACGTGTCTTCCGGCGCTCAGCTCGATCCGATTACCGCCTGTATTGCCCTGAGGGCACACCGGAGCAGAACCGTATCTAATCCGCCGTCCGCCCGCCGCTAACCGTGTTTCTATAACCAAATTGCGCCCCATCAAAGCCCTGCTTCCGGCTCGCGTACAGCGGCTTGGCTGCGGGGATTACCGGGGGATTACTGAGGGATTGCTGGGGATCCCTCTGGGCTGCAGCACGTGTACATCGCATAAGTGGATGTTGCAATGCGGCTGATTTAATTAGCGTGGGGTCGTACGCCACTCTGGGGGGGGGGGGGGGACCGGAAGCCACGGGCACGTGCAGCGGATAAGGATTTGAGTAGGGACAGTGCGTGAATTTGACAATTAAATCTTCATGGGGCTGGTCTGGTTACAAACCTAGCGGGTAAAAGCTAACATGTAAGACGCACAGTAGATAAAATTTCCACCAAAGATGAATCTGGCATCATGTATTTGGAGGCTTAACTCCAAACGCCGCCCCAACTGGAGAACAATGCAGCCCAAAGCCAAAAGTTCCGTCCTGTGTCGTTCTCAGTGGGACTTTGTTGGCACCTGGATTGTCCAGTGCTACTCAATAGACATTTTTTTCTGCTGATTTCTTTGTGTTTTAAATTGAGACAATTTGCTCCCCTTGGGGGAGGCAATTTCTTTAAAAGAATACAAACCAGCCTTACCCTGGAAAAAGGATTTAGCAGACGGCAAAAGTTTGGACTGCTTGCTGATACGGATCAGCATAGTTGGCACATTTAGCCAGGGAGGAGCTGAAAGTCATGATGAAACTGACAAGAAACTAACCATATCGGCTACTTGCCTGTTGGCTTGAAGTGACTTGGATGCGAAATAGCATTAAGACATTCATTTGTCACCATGGGAGTGGTTTTATTACCTAGCATGATCCAGCTAAGGTGTCATATAGCGCATCTGATCAGATACCAGCTAAGTCAAGGGTCATCAGAGCCTTCCAATAGCATCGGTTCCTCATTGCTCCTTCACCTATGTGCCTTGAAAGTACCAACACCCGCTGGCCATTCAAGCTTTCAGGCTCAGCCCTAGCATCGAGCGTACAATCTACCGATGTTCAGAACTAGGATGCTACACGTGTTAGATAAGTCCATAGGTCTATGTCAAATGGGTAACGGGCTGGGTTGTGTACATATCAGAAAGAGTATGGGTATGCATTTCTTCATACCCATACTGTGGGTATGGGTATGGATATAGAGAAAACGTTCACGGAATGTCAGGTTGATATCTCAAGAAATATTATACAATGATGGTGTTTGCTCTTCTTCTAACAAGGATTAGCTCCATTTACACGAGATGTGCGATTATCAGCGCAGAAAAGTCGACTGCAAACTTTTCTTGAACTTTACATGCTTTAGAAGTTAAGTCCTGCAAAACACAATGCTGTACAGCTGGTTAGGAAGTTAAGTAAACTTGGGAGTGAACTCCACCATCGTTTGGGCCTGACCAAACAGGATACGGCGGTGCGCGGCCGACTGGTCATGATCTCAGACCTTACCAAAGCCCGGTAATTGCCAATCGCTCGCGCGAACATCCTGAGCGCACAGGGCCGGTTCTTTGACTGTTAGCCTGGGCACCGTGGTAGCGAGGGGGCATCGGCTAATCCCATATTGGCTCGCTCGAGGAGCTAATTGGATGAATTCGAGAAACGGAAACGGCTAATGTTCGCCCGCCTGGGTGACGGAGAGAAGGAGCCGGCCGGGCCAGGTCGAAGGGATCTTTTTACCTGGCCAGAAGGTGCAGTCTGTGGGAGGGAATTGTATTGTATTGTAATTGTATTGTAATGTAAATAAATTGCATTGTATTGTAATGTAAGTAAATTGTATTGTATTGTAATGTAAGTAAATTGTATTGTATTGTAATGTAAGTATATTGTATTGTAATGTAATTATATTGCAATGCCAATAAATTGTATTGCTATTGTATTGATTGTAAATGGTAAAAAATTGTATTGTATTGCAATTGTATTGTAGGGAACTGTAAACAGTACTGACACCCTGTCCCATAGGCATTACCCATACGAAGTGCGGCATCAAATAGTTAGATTTTAAGTCTATCTACAAGACCAATTTTTTACTCTTTTCTTTCCGTCCAAATAAGTGATTTTGGTTGCGCTCATGCATACACACAAGGCCACGCGTGCAATGTTTTGTAAGGAAGCAAGTAACGTTACCCGTCTTCGTGCATGCCATTCATGACAGCAGCAGGTGCTGAATATGAACTTGACTTCTTTCAGCGTATAAGGACCACTTTCCGACCTTGGTTCATTCGTATGACATTATTTGTCACACCAGAATGCCCATCAGACCGATAAAATATTTTGGCATCAAACAAGATTTTTAAGCCTTTTTTCATTTTTCTTTTAGATAGCCTCCTAGGTATCCATTAGAGGGGTTCAGAGAGGTTTAGTGAGCAGACACTGATGATAAATTGGATAAACCCGAATGTTTGTCTTTCTGACCTTCCAAGCACGCAACATTAGATTCGTGCAGTCGAAGCAAGGTAATGTTCGCGTTTCGTATTGCAAGCATTCACCCTATATTTTGTTCAGTTTTCAGAGGTTATGCTTGCACATCGCAAACAGCTCGAATCAAGGGTACAACCATGGTTTTCTTAAGGGAGAGGCCCGCATCTCGGCGAGCACGTATGGCGCTTTTTCTAACGTTCTGTCGGGAGCCCTCTATGCTGAAAAACAACAGAGGAAATCATAACTATCCGGGCTTAAGGAGGCGCGTGGCCTTCCCAACCCCTCACTTGACTGCGTGCCTGGCTTGAGTTTCAGCCAATAAATTTTGCAGTATTTATTCTGGCTCTCCTCAGCCAGATCTTGCCTGCCGTTTTGGCCACCCAAAGACAACATTTGTTCTTTCTGAGGGTGTCGGCGCACCCTCGCCAACATCCCCCTCCCCACACCCCACCCCATCCCCCACCACATCCATTTGTCCAGCTCGGCCAGCTCCCACCACCGTTTGTTCTGCGCGCTTTGTTAAAAACACCAGACCTCGGGAAATCTGGTCCGGTTGGGAAACTCGGAGATGACGTCACGCTCCCTTCACGCAAGCTGAGGTTCCTCCCGGCGGAAGGTCTGAGCGAGCGCAGAAAAGCTTGAAGAATATATTTCGCGGCGGTGCGCACGGACAGGGTCGGCATCTGAGACGACAGTAGAGACTGCGGGGTGGTGTGTTTTGGTTCGCACTTCCCAAACTGCGTTTGGTGAATTATTCCTGGTTGATGATGCCGTCAAAGCTGCGCCGAGACTGCTTCAGCTATGTTTTATTAACTTTAACCCGCTTTCTTCTGCTGCCATTTGCAACGCATCATTTAATCACGCGAGTAGTACCGCTACATTTCGGGAAGGTTATGCAATGCATCTCGTTTGCTCCGCGCAAATGGTGAACATCAAAGCAGTCGCCGAAACGTTAGCCTTGCTCAGCTCTGCCAGCCAGTTAGGCCATTTGCACGCCTTACTCAGTTCTGCCAGCCAGTTAGGCCATTTGTGACGTACAGTCACCACAGCTGTCATCTTAAGTGTACGGAAGTTGCCGAGAGAGATGTGAAGGCGGCTGCACCTCCAACGAGATCCTAGTCACGTGGTGAAGCTCTGAAAGCACTTACACGGACATATCTCCGCCGAGCCTTTTCATCAGTATGCTTGCTCCTACAGCCGCTAACGTTCAACGCATTCAGCAGACGCGCGACGTAAGTAAAAACTCGTGTTTCTATCCCTCGCTCGGATTCGCCGCCGGGTCTTCACCTTTTCTTCCCGACTTCCCTCAGCTCCACTTCGTCTGGGCCTTCTGTATCGAGCCGGTCGTTGAGAACCGGACAACCGAAGCGACGACTTAGCTTTTGAGTGTTTGAGAGCAGGTGCCACGGCCCAAAGGCTGTGTGTGCGTTCGAAACGCATTCTTTCCGTGAATCGGTTCACCAACAGCAATTGACCTGAAGGGTTGCGACTTGCTAACCACGTCATTTACACGCGCTAAGAGATAACCGAAGGTGGCGAACATTGCCCCACCACGGTCATCGTCGCACAGTGCTAACCAACATCGCAACGCGCCTGAACCTAATGAACCCGACTTTGAACCCCGTAAACTCACCATTCAACCAACTGAACCAATCACCGAATCGGATGAGCCAACCATTGAGCCTGATAAGCCTGTCAGAAACCCAATGAATTCGCCATTAAGCCTGATGAACCCACCATTAAACACGATTGCTCCCCCCCCCCCCCCCATTGAACCCAATGAAACCATCACTGACTCCGGATGAACACACCATTGAAGCCCATACATCGTCTCAATCTTCCTCGCCCATCGCCGGCTCGCTGTTTTCCGTGCAACGCAGCGTGACTCTTCCCACGCGAAGCAATAGCACAATGCAACATGCAAGCCGGCGGCGCGCCGTGGCGTCATGCAACAATGCACACGTGCGGCGGCCGGGCCGGGTTGATCGTGACGCATGGGCGCCAAGGCAAGTCGGACGAGTGGGGTCCTTCGATGCAGCCGATGACCATCGCCTTTCGTGACTGAATACTCAGGGAAGCATGATTGAATGGGATGTGTTGCTTTGACGACAGGTGGTATTGGGGGTGGTTCTTGCTGGACAGTTAGGCTGGCTTGGATTAGGCAGTTTCATCTGGTTCGGAATGTTAAGCCTGCCTTTTCAAAAAGATATTCGTTGTTTTGCACCTGTATTCTAGTTGACGGGGGCATAACGACACCGAAGAAAAAATGGTTGAAGACCACTGTTGGGACCCAAGCACCAATAAATGTTATCAAGGTCGCTGGGTAACGAGGCTGCCAGTACATCATTTTCATCAACTGGTTATGAGGCACTTCACCAGCGACGTGCACCAGGATGACACACCCTTTATGCCCACATCTTCTCTTTACCTGCCTTTATTTGCAAGGTGCTGCCGTTTACAACTGCGACGGTAAAAACTCGTAATGCAACGCTAAAAAGCTTTGATTGGCCTAATGATCCACGGCCGTCTTCATTGAGCGACTCAGGAGAGGAGCTTGCCGGGGTTAGCGCATGATTTTTGGTGACTTTCGGTAGTTTTCGGTAGGTAGCTTGTAAGCTCTCGCCAGTAGTTTGAAGCCTATTAGGATGCGACGAGGCCCGGGATGCCGAGATAGTGGATCGCGAGTCTGAATCATGGGGCATGTGGTTCACGCAAGACCAGATGAATGCAATATGAGATAAAGCGCTGACTGAACCCCCAAACCGTATAACAAAAGAGGCTGACTCTCGACATCCGTGAAAACGCTTGCTCGGTGCGAAATGTCATTAATCAACAAACAACTGCCTCTTTATCTTGCTTTTTTGTCCTATGACATTTCCCTCTTGAGCGACAGCTTTCAGTTATCGTGATGAAAAAGCAAAGCCAGGTGTGAGTTTAAATCTGATATAAAGACAATCGCAAGCTGTTAATATGTTGCAATGGCTCCTGCTCCTGGGAATTAATTCAAACCTGCGCAATTCTCAGTCACGCCATATAAAGGCGTGTCCTACAAACGACCTGGTTTCACAGACGCGTCTTATTCACGAAAGGCTTAGGGCAACAATCATCGGGTAAAATCAATCTCGGTCCCGAACTGACGAAGCAGTTGATGGCAGGTAAGTGCATTAGTAGTTTCATTTTTTTTAAAAACTTTGCGTGCTGAGGTACGTTTCAGTTATTGATGTGACTGTTCCACGCAAATACTTCGGGTCGAATTTCTCGGAGGCAATTTGGTACGTTGACTCTTCTTTCAATTTCATGAGGGTGAACTGTATATGCACAGACCATGATCTACGTGATCGAAAGGAATGAGGGAGGAGCCTCAAAAGATCTGCATGCATAAAATGCGCTTATGTCATTGGGACTGCTCTCAGAAATGCCCATTTGTGTGGCGGGCTTTTGTGCCTCTTCTACGTCTCTTTAACTACGTTTGGACAACGTACTTTGTCTACCGTTCGGTTAGATTATTTGGGTACGTTATCATGGGCATCGACAGAGAAGCTAGTTGACGTTCATCGTGATGTACATCAATCATGGTGTACATACCTCAGATGTATTGATGCATAAATGTATCACCACATCTGTTTACACGGCACATGTATCTTCATGGCGTTAGCAAATGTTTTTGACCTACCACGTCATTGTTCAAGCTTAAGTTGGGCGCAAGCGATGGCAGACTCACTACATTGAGATGGCACGCTGCGATTGCAGGCACGAATCCATCAAGATAGCATGCTGCTTTTGCACGCACGAATCCATCAAGATAGTGCGCTGCTTTTACACGCATGAATCCATCAAGATAGCACGCTGCTTTTGCATGCACGAATCCATCAAGATAGTGCGCTGCTTTTACACGCATGAATCCATCAAGATAGCACGCTGCTTTTGCACGCACGAATCCATCAAGATAGCACGCTGCTTTTGCACGCACGAATCCATCAAGATAGCACGCTGCTTTTGCACGCACGAATCCATCAAGATAGCACGCTGCTTTTGCACGCACGAATCCATCAAGATAGCACGCTGCTTTTGCACGCACGAATCCATCAAGATAGCACGCTGCTTTCACGCGCATGAATCCATCAAGATAGCACGCTGCTTTTGCACGCACGAATCCATCAAGATAGTGCGCTGCTTCTACAGGCATGAATCCATCAAGATAGCACGCTGCTTTTGCACGCACGAATCCATCAAGATAGCACGCTGCTTTTGCACGCCATCAAGATAGCACCCTGCCTTTGCGATCGAAAGCCTAAGGTCCTATTCTTTGCGCCTGCATATTCATTAGCCCAACGTAACAACTGGGTTGGAAGGCTGCAACACATATACATTTACGAGCTACATGTGTCGGTTAATAACCCCAACTCACCACCATAGTCCGAGATGGTGTGCAAGATGAAACTGCTATGTAGAGGACTTCACGGGTTTGGTAAGGCCACGGGTACCCACAAGGATGGGAAGCAGGTAAGTTGGGTGCAGATTTTCAAACTACAGTTGCGGGTATGAACGCAAAGAAGTAACGCAAAGAAGAACGCAAAGAAGCAAACTTGAGTGCAAGCGTTCCTCAAACGTTCCAATATTTGGAACCAAGGTGCGGGAATATTAAAACGGGTTAGTAATGGGTGGGTACAGCTGATCAGGAACGGGTACCGGATGACTGTGGGCACAGCCCCATGGCTGGTGTGTGAGTTGGTTGAAGGAAATTTCAACTGTGAAAGCCTTTACTGCGAGACCTATCGCAAAGTGGGGCATACAAACGCTGGGCAGCTGATGACTTCCGTGGTTCGCCAGGATGGCTCCTTTTGGGTTTTTATCGTCTCCGGCTCCGGCTCCAGATCCGAACCCGGATCCGAGCCTGATTCTGGCCAACCGGACACATATGCAATCCCCCGCGATGGTTTGATTGCTGGTGTTCAGAACCAGCAATCGACCGCTAGCCGGCGCAGAAGCAGCTGAAATTTGAATTGCTGATTTGCCAGTGGCATTAACATGCGAGGCGGCGGCGGCAGCGGCGAACAGCCAGGAATTATTCAAAATTACGCTTCCGTATTATGTCAAGGATGCCCCAAACAAGCCAAGATTTCATATCGGGGTAAAATTACCCTCATCGGTACCACCTGTCTTCAGAAGATTTACGCAGCCATCATGTTTGCCTGTGTGACCCTTACCATGCATCTATAGGTCTTTGCACCCCTTAATTGTTTGCTTATCCTTTCTTCACGTGCATGGTCTAATGCAAAGTGATTTATTGATCTACGTCATGTTATCTTCTCAGGCACGATCTGATAGCCCTTGAGTGCATACGTTATTCGAAAGGCTGGGTGGTCGTTAATCACATTTCAGCGTGAATGATAGCCATCGCACACGCCGCTAAGCCCGCGGTCAGATTCATTCCTCAAGTAAACAGATAAGCGCACCATTTTGTTTCTGCCACCTGCTTTATTAATAACGCTCAGGGGACCGTTGATAACGGTATCGCAGTTCCCAGGCGGCTAGCGCGGTTGGACGCCGCAGGCAGCTAGCACGGTCAGACACCGCAGGCATCTAGCACGGTCGGACGCCGCAGGCAGCTAGCACGGTCAGACACCGCAGGCATCTAGCACGGTCAGATGCCGCAGGCAGCTAGCACGGTCAGACACCGCAGGCAGCTAGCACAGTCGGACGCCGCAGGCAACGGAGGGACACTCGGGTGACGCTATAAACAGGAGTTTCGTCACTGATCAAAGCTTGGAGGCAGCGATACAATGACACTGCGTCCACGCAGTGTCATTGGCGTGATGTAAGATTTCGCAACTTTTTTTGAAGTATCGCCTTCGTGTTTTGGTGGGAGAGACAATGCACTTCAACAGCTAAAAATGGGAATTGCGAAGTTCGTCCCAACGCTTGACTTAGTGTTCAGGTCTGGGAGGCAGATTGGCCACTCAGTCAGATGATGTTGATAATGGCGGGGGTTCAAATGTAAGGCCAAGTAGCCAGGAAACTCTACAAAGCTTTCACCCTGAGCACACTCCGGCTGGAACGAGTTCACGATAGACAAGTAATCTTTCCCATATCCCATGTTTTTCTATGTGTTCCCATGTCAACAGCTTCTGTGCATGATGAGGATCGGTGCTTCATCTCGTTGGCTTACCTTTCGACGCAAAACTGGCCGGATTGCAGGCAGAAAAAATGGCGGCCAATCACCTCTCCGCTAGAGTTTTGAAGTGAGCATTTGTCGTATATCGTCCAGCACCGTTTGGAACGACGGATCACCCACATGGCACACGTAGTAGCAATTAATTCAAATAAACATTGCGGTGACCTATTTGTTGGGAAAAGAACCACATAAGGCGAAGGACAACGAGGACATTCATGCTATGGAACAGCGATGCAAGACAAGCGCGCAATGACTTTATGAGCTATGAACAGAAGCGCGTATCATAAAGCGCTCAGCAATTCATCGATGTAAACTAGACGGTGTTTGGAATTCAGGTATTGTTCAAAAACATTGTGACTGATGCAGAGAGACAAGACAGTATTTTCTACATCATACATAACTTGTGACAGGACCCGCCGCAAAGAAATTCATCATATACCCATAACTTGCAGTGATTCGGTCTTATAGAAGGGCGCTTTTTCTTCACCTGTGCTTTGCGCTGCTTATTTCTGCGAAGCTTTGGCTTAAGCATGGACTCCATGGAAGACTGAGACCACTGTCATTTACTAGCAGCTGCGACGATAGTTAAGGTCGGCGTATGACTACGGTGCTGCGAGGCGACCAAAAACAACAACAAAAAACAAAAATAATAAAAAAGATGAAATCATTCCCGGTGAATGTACATTGATTGCGTTTGACAAGGAATTTTTCATGTTGTCGATTCTACCACGTGCTAGACAAGCTATAATTTCAAAGGTTTTTGAATGAACCAATCCCCGTGACAAAGCTGGCCGCTGCAGCGGAGATGGGGTTTTCATACGAGCTCATTTCGTATAACATTTCGTATAACAGCTGGGAGCTTATTATCGACGCAAGCACTTACCAAAGGTGCACCAAGGACATGTGACATATTGTTTAATGCTTCACACCTCATCCCATACGCTTTTTTAGGCATGGGGACTGAAAGCTCGGTCGGCACCGAGAATCGAACTCAAGCTTATCACTTCACGTGACGTTCAACACCTCCACGGTGGCGTCCTGTGTCCAAGTGACACGATGCCTCTTTAGCGTTGCGTTTTTTCGGCCTCACTTTTAAGAGAAATAATAATCGGAGCTCAAATGGAATGCAAATAACCGCGCCAAAAGCTCATCCAACCTCGTCAATTACTCTGTCCAGCTGCCAAGAATCCAGCCCATCTGATTCCGATCACATCTCCAAATTATAGTCTAGCAAATTGCCCGCATTTGTCAGTCGGGTAATCTTGATGAACATGTAAATGGTAGCCGAGTACCGCTGGCAGTGTCGGGACCAAAGTGCCGGCTTCAACTTGGTGGCACAAGTTGGTTTGCTGTGAGCAAGGCGAGTTAAATATTCATGGTGGTGATCCGAGTCCGTGGAGGCCTCTCAGACGCCTGCGATTAAATCTGGCGACGGAGCCTCGTGCTTGTGACAGGCCTCGGCTAATTCCCGCCAACGTCTGACGAGAAAATCCCTGAAACCTGACCCCAGTGCCGCCATTAAAACTTATGCTGACAGGGATGAGCGTTTCTCAAGCAAAAGTCATCTCTGACAAGGGCATTAGTGCGGTTGGGGAGTCCTTTTCGAGAGTGAGTGCTCAGCCGCGGAGGTAGTTTCCATGATTGTGAGCTTAACCCGACACAGGGACGAGAAGTCCGCTCAAGCACCCAGTCCAGTTTGTTTGTTGTCTCAGGTGCTCTGTAACTTTCCAGAAAGGGATTGCCGCAGTTAAGTTGCGGACGGCGATGGGAAAGTCCTCTATGTATGAGCGCGGGAACAGGCTTCAAAAACTCGAGATAAATAAGCTTTTGTTAGAGCGTTTTACTTAAATTTGACCGCAGCGTGTTTTACAAAAACCTGGCATGTCCTAGTTCATGCGAGCACCGAACGACCTTTACATCTACAGGATAAAATGTTGAAAAACGCAATGAGTAAAGCATGCAACTAAGACTGGGAACCGGACCTTTGCTTGTCCGCTGTCAGAATTGAACCGCATTCCATCCACTGAACACATTCAGGGCATCTCAACGCAACTAGTCGGGAATACAGCTTCATGGACGGAGCGATTCGCTAAGTCTGCGCTTGCTGTTCTGCGGGGCACAAAGACAATCGCTGGCTCAGAACAGCAGGGCGGATTTGCGTCTCGCTGACGCCATTGGCGGATCGCCTCCGCGCTTGAGCCAATCAATATTGTTCGTTTAGCTGCGAGCACTGGACCGTGAGAGTTACTGAGCCGGGCGTGGCGCTTTGATGTTGCCGACAGCCAGCTGTTCTACCAGCTCGCAGAAAACGGACTAATATCGGTGGATGCCAGCATAGCCGGGGACGTCGGGAGATGCTGGAAGATGTTGGGATGTCGAAGGGATGTTGGCGGGTGTCGGCAGTGTCGGTGATGCGGAGGGCGTCTGGGATTTGGGGCGTCGGGAACGTCGGCGAAAGTGTGGATGGATGTAACGGAAGGCTGCAAGATGACAGGATATATCAGGTAGTCTGGGTTGCTGAGGAGAGAGGCATGGAAGCCAGTGCATACCACACGTCTTAAAACATTGCGCGACGTTCATGGACGTCGTGGGAAACTACAGGGGAACAGCAGATATTTCATACAGGTCTTCACACGTCGATCACCGTTTTGACACGATTGCTGCGTTTCGCCATCGGCTGTCCTGCGAGCGTGGGTCGCGATGTCTGCGCGGATTAGTCCTCATCTACTCGGACCAGACATCCTCAACGCTGGACATCATCCAGCTGTGACTGTGGGCAACGACCATATACGCCTTCCCCCTCGTTTCGCCTTATATATCGTTTGGCATTCTCCGAGGATTTTTCCGTTCTCCCTCTCTCTCCCCTCCGTCATATTTTACTATCTAGCATCTCTTGCTTCCACACGGGCGCATCCTCACCCAATTAGAGACGCAGGGACGACAGTCCCCGATAACTGACGCCGATTGGATGCTGCTGTGATGACGCATCTGATGACGTCACATCAGGCTCGACTCTGGCATCTGGGGTACATTCGACGCTCCGATGATTGGGTTCCGACGCACTAAGAATGTTCTACTCTATGCGATGTCACGTAAATCTTCGTCGGGCGTACACGCAGCGTAGTATGTTTTCTGATCATACTTTTGGCATTTTCACGACGATAACCGCGCTGTACGCAAGACATTAGCATGTTTGTCTACACATGCTGCAATTGTGGGAAGGGATATGGGAACTAGGGGATCCGGGATGACTGAGACACCCAATCCCCAAGCCTTCTGAGAATCTAGCACTGGCTCTGTGGACATTGAACGGAAAGGCAGAGTCGAAAATCGCCACCAACCCTCCATCCTAAGGAGACTCCCATTGCCACTACTTGCAGACAAGCATGGACAACATATGAAAACTGCAACTATGCTTTTTGTACCCATGTCATACTTCCCTTTCAGCTGAAGCATATAATGTGTGCACAAACCAACTTTTTATACTTGAGCCTACTGTGCCATTTCCTCGTGCTTCGACAAGCTAACTGTAAAATAAACGCGTCAAACAAAGATTCTAGGTGGCGACACGTAAAATACTGCTTTGAGCGTTTTGGTTATGACGTCCAGGATAACGCCTACGGCGTAGATGGCTTGTCGTCCGGGTCGTTGCGAATATATTCATGGATCGCTTGGAAGCATAGCCAATTTTAATCGGAACCTAGTCTTCCTCTATTCGGAAACTTATCATCCGATCGGAATTCAAAGAATTTTGCGTGTGCGGTCGATGCCGAGGGCCGAGACGCGAATAACTCTTGCAGAATGGCGTCCAAACACACGTTTAGCGAGCGTATACGGTTGGAATGCTGCCCAACCCTTTTCGTGTTGAGAGATGAGCACCATCGTTATGCGATGGCTACGCTCCCGCCATTTGTATGCAAATCATCTTTTGTGGTTGACCAGCACATGAGTGGTCCAGGAAACGCCAGAATTTTAATGCTAATGCAACGATCCGTGTTTGATTTTTATCCCCTCCAAGCCAGCGCCATAACGGCGCAGCCACATGCGCCACATGCGCTGCATGTGTCGCGCCGGTTGTGGCGCACCCGCAGAGGTCGTAAACCGGCGCGGTCCGCGGACGCCCGGCGCATCTGCCGGCGCGCCGCGCCAGTTTCGTCGAGTTTTATCGGGCGCCGCAACTCGCCGCTAATTAATTACCGAAACCGCACGCGGGTTCCATAAATCACCAGCTGATTGTGCGCGTCTTTCGCAAATGACGTCACACACGCGTCGCGACATCTGGACGCTGCTGGAGATAACTCTGGGAAAACAAAGGCGTAGCGTTGCCAACTTTTTCAATGGCCCGTGCCGAGCTGCTGTCGTACGCTCCGCCTGCGGAGAGTAATTCCCGTCTGGTTTCATTTCTCCGCGCCGCGGGCTTTATGAGGCGTTCATCGGCTCCCACTTGACGGAATATTAATTTCATAAGCGCGTCTTCATCCCCGCCGCGCCTGCCGCCGCCGTGGAGCACTCGGGAATGAGCGGATGCAGAAGAACGCGTTGTGAGTGGCCAGATGATTTTCGATTCGCGGAGAAGCCCATTGACTGCACTGAGGTCTGCTGCAAAACTGTTATGGAAGAACTTCTTTTTGTTCATTGTTTCCTCACAAAACGTAGTGCTTTAATACGACAGCGTAACGAAAGGTCTACGCTTGGGGAAGTTGTAAAGGCTGTACGTCTGGTCAGAAATTTCGTGGCGGTGGTCTGCCTTTGCTAACCGCCGGCGCGTGAGAACAAGTCTATTTATTGCCGAAAATCTCCACCATCCTGGTGGTTTTCTTGGCCTTAGCCCCAAAGCGGAAATATCTCACATGCTGAAAGTATAATCACACAATCCCTTGCAATTCTCACAGGCGAGGCAATTAACCATCCTCTCGTGATTGCCGCACATCCACAATTTTGGCCCCTCCCCCGACTCCCTGAGACTGGTCCCTCACCGATTATTTCATCATCTCCCCTAGATGAGGTCATCTATGAAGCCCATCAGGAGACCAAGGAACGCCTTGCTACGCCATGCTGTGATGTGTTGGATATGCATTTGGGTATGGACGGACTACGAATCTCTCTGAAAATGGTTGGGTGTGACAGTGGCGGAATCGGTCATTTTCAAGCGACTCCCAGTCACCTTTCCGGAACTAAGTTAAGAACGGCTTTGACTATCTCAAGAGCGGTTGCAGCATGCAATCTTGGAGTGAGCGTACTGCTTCACGCACCGTGCGAATCTCCAGAAAACCAAGTCTAAAGGAGGAATGCTTGCCTTTCAACGTCTTGGGTGCACTTCCCCTTCGCTCTTCCTCTGAGGCGCCTTTGGGTTACCTGTCTCTCCAAAGTATGGCAGGCTTTATCCAAACCTCTCACCACCCCACCATAGCTAGTTAGCTCTACCCTGGTGCTGGCGCCCAGCCGAGCAGAGCGTCGAACTCGCCGCCCCTGTGGGGCCGCTGTGCCGCAGGGCAGGCGTCTGCCTGTCTGGCAGCGCGGCAGTCAGCTGTTGGTAACCCCATCACGTACGAAGAAGCCAGGCCGGATCAGGGGCGATTCCAGGTGCTAGTTCGGGGGAGGGGGATTCTACCGGCCTTGTGTGCCGGCTTGCCCCGGTTTCGATCGGATGTATTAACTTCAAGCTCAAATGCTACCAGTTTTGTGAAGGCATGGTCGAGTCGCGCCTGCCCAGATGGGTTTCTGGACGTTTTGCTGCGCACTCTTGCTGCGCACTCACTCTGGTGGTCTGATACTTTCCAAGGTTGCGAGTCTGAGACAACATCGTCCGTTAAACGTTCATACGCTGTGCCGGAGAACTTCATAGTTGAGCTCTGGGCCTGGTTTCATCAAGTCGTAGCATAAACTACGATCATCGCAAGTCTAGATTGCGTAGAGCGAGCATGCGTATGTAACTAAAGCGGTTTTACGGACAGATCTTATTCATGAATGACTTATGAACCCAGACCTAAAGTAAATTAACCTGTCTGTTTCGTGCCCATTTACTTGCTAGTACATCGCATGATCTCAAGTGGAGCAGCTTGGTAGTTCCGCGTGACGAAGTTTCGTCCTGATAAATCACTAGCTCATATGTATACATACATATATAGATACATAGACGGATCCTGGGGGGGGGGGGCATGGGGCCATGGCCTTCCAAAAAACTCTGAGAGTATGTTTCCCCCCAAAACATTCCCAGAACTTCGTAAAAGTTTCGTCTGCTTACCATCTTTTTTAACTCTGATGGTGCAGTACCAAACATTTCTTTCCGTTTCGGAAAAAAACAGTTCATGAGGAAAAGTTGGCCGCGATTTGAATATCAAAACAAAACGCATGTTGACGCGGCTTGGTCATACTCGGCGCAAACATCGCGTTTGGTAAGTGCACTGGACCTCGGATCCCACACTAGCCAGCCGGCGACGAACGGTTGCCCCCCCCCCCCCCCAAAAGAAGACAACAACTCCAGGGTAGATCCACCCCTGTATATATATGAATATATATATATATATATATATATATATATATATATATATATATATGAGCTATAGGATGTAAACGTATATGCCTAATTTGTTCCCTATACTGTGTATATGTCATACCCATGGAATCTCAACGTTGTCTGTGCGTCATTATCATGTCGAAGACTTCCCTAAAAAGAAGGCTTAGATAGCTTAGCAGGCTTTGCTCTGATTTCTAGCCCGATTGCAACTTTGGCGAAATGGTAAGGTACATCCAGCATCGGTATTGGAGATATGTTCCCCTTTCATTTGCTAGACTTTCTTTGATAAAAAAATTGCGCAATGTCGTCTCCAGCTGCTGGCATTTACAACTGTACATAGTTATCAAGATCTTTTGGTGATCATCTCAACCCAGCTCGCGTAAAAAAATTCTGCCAATGTAACACTTAACCAAATATTCTGAATGTAACTCGTGACCATTCTTGTTTTAAGTTTGTCTTGAGACACTACCTCAAAATAGTGAAACGGCACACGCTATTGCGAGATAGGATATAATTCATCATTCTTGAACGGTTCTTTTACATAAATGACAGGAGATGAGCAGACGCAAGTGTTTGTATATATTCAACCATTCATGGATATAACAAGTATAGGTGAGAGGGGCTGGAGGATGTCCCCTCCACTTTTTAGATAGTGTGTTATATCGCCTCAAACTTTTTAATAAAATTCATGTTCTCACATGTTTCCATTCAAGATGGCATTTTCAAGTCTTCAGTTTTGTTTAATTTTGACTCCCCAGCCATGATTTTTTCCTCAATCTCAGAGGCGTGGCTATGCCTATGCAACTGGTCATCTATATAAGAGGTATTAGTTCGGCTCTAAAACCATTCGAGTGCAAACCTATTCTCGAGATGAGCGGACAATCAGGGCAATATACTCCTCTCTCCCTGCAGTCGATGTTGCCTCCGACTGCTTCCGGCAGTTCACGGTGGGATTGCCTCCAATAACACGGCAATTTGGTAAATGAGACAGCGTCTCCGAGGGCCTCTGCAGTAAACACGATGAGCAATATAATTCGGCAGGAGAAGCAAACAGGCGAAGATGCTGTTCCCAATGCGGCAGTGTGCCGACAGAGCTGTTCGCAGACCTTGACTGATAGAAGTTGGCCGATAGGTAATTAAGGGGTAACAAGGGGCATAAGGGGTATAAGGGGCTACGACACCGGTTTCCACTTAATGCACAGTTTTATACAAGCGGCACACCACTGAATGCATTAGCTGCCGCTGCTCCGAAATGAGCGAATAGCATAATGGGCAAATAGGTAGTTGACAGCAGTGGCGAAAACGTTAGTTAATGCTCATTTTATCCACATCATTTTCATCTGGAACCGAAACTCCGCGCTTTTTTCATGGTAATCGGTAAGAAGAGAGCCAGCAATATCCTACAGATTTTTCTCCGTTATTCAGAATCTTCTAACACGGAATCACCCAATTTTCCAACTGACCACCCAGCGCTTGATACTACCGCTTGGCGTTCGAGGTTGATTACATTTTCTTCGCCGACAGTCGCTGGAGATCAAATTTCCGCGGCGTTCCGCGCTGCGTTTGCGGTCCTCACCTGAGCGTCACATTTGTCGACTGTGGCCTATTTGTATTTCGGCGGCGACTGCCACGGTGGGAGGGTTCGGCCGAGACGGACTGAACGGTGCCGAGGCCGAACCCACACTTAACCGACATAAGCACCTTTTACGAACCTACTCAGGCCGGTGAAAACTGAGGAAGTGGTGTAACAAGAAATCCACTACGAGCCTAGTTGGTGTTCCTGGTACTGGGGTGAGAGAAGTTCACCAGAAACCGGCGTTTCAGTCTAGGCTAAATCAATGAATGAAAGAATTGAACACAAGATCCTCTGGCTTTGGTCCTGACGGCTCCATTTACATGCCGATGTGGGGCGCCCTCCTCCCCCGGAGATAAATTATGTGACAGATTCAGTGACCTGGCGAGCGAACACACTCGCGCCGGGAAGCACGTCATCCGAGGAAGAATGGATACGGTAGCCCAGATGAAGTGTGCTGGCGCCCGGCACCAAGACATCGTGCATTCGAGATCCAACACCGGTAGCGTGTCTGCTTCTTCTCGGAAATCAGCATCGGTTACGCAACATCTGCACGTGCTGTAAAGAACTCGAAAACTGGACGAAGTTTTGATTAAACAGAATTGCATTTTCCTACGACATATCATGGAGCGGGACACTTCCGTGCAACAAACGCATGCAAGGACATAAACACGACATAACGCGTGCACACGAGCACACTTCGAGTACAAAAAAACAGCAAAAAACTTAGCAATGAACAAACACTGGACAACGCTAGTAAAGCCACATAGTAACGTTGAGCAGCAATGATGCTGGAATCCGGTGATGGGGCTTACTTAATAAAAGTATTGACGATGACACTTGATGTTTCATCATGTCGCTAAAATACTTGCTAATGTGTTTCACTGCCAGGGTGCTTATTCATCGTATTGTGCGGGATAATTATCATTAAACGGGATATGTATTCGGTTCAAAGTGACCATGCGTTTTTCCTATATGCAACAGGAGACCTGTGCAGACATTTGTAAATCAGAACGTCTAGCTTTTCTTCTTATAGCTCGTTCTTAAACCTTACGGTGATGATGTATCACGCATTTTGTTGACTTTCCTTTTTTGCTCCTGCAAACTCCCAGCGCCTTATAACTTTTCTCATCATTTTCGGGCAGTTAAGTTAACTCTGTTTACTCCCGGCCGAATTCATTAAATTGCAGAGCTGCCTGCTCAGAGCGTAAAGACCTCTGGAGCACCATAGCAGCATCAAAGACTTCCTGCTACTGATTGTTTTACCAGTTGCAGACGTATCATGTAGTCAACGTTGGATGTTGCTAGTCTTTACGTATAAATGAGAGGTGCCATCTAGGGTCTGACATGAGTTGACTGATTACAACCGATTTTGTTTGACAATCCGTTTTACTCCAGAACTCAATTTAGGATTCTTCACTGGCGCAGAAAAGGCTAGCTTAATGAAATTTACAGTAGATTATCGTTGACTGAGGAGCTCCTAATGCTAAGCAAATGTAGTGAGTGAGCACATGGAAAACCTATATAAAGCTTCTGTTTTCTTTCCTAGGCCTAGCCGCAAGCGACGTAAGCTTATGTAGTTACCTGGGGGGCACACGAGCTGGCCTTCTTTTTATACTTGCTGCCACATGATTGATGCTAAATATGTCCAAAGCTAGCAAGCATAAACCCCAGGGCAGCAACCTCACCCGCATGAAAGGGGAGGGGACGAGACTACCTCTTCGCGGAGCCTGTCACAAGGATACCTGCCACTGACATCTGTTACAAGAACACCCGACACTGACTGCTGCTTCAGGGAACAGACGTCCGCTCCTCGGCCTCGGTCCATAAACTCGCCATCCCACGTCCTGGCAGGCGCCAGGAGCGTCGTCAGCAAACAGCTCATGACTCCACAATGAGCCGTTAAGTCTGATTTAGTGGCCGCCTGGCTTCATTCGAGCGTGCGCGCGCCGGAAGTGTGCGAAACCAGACGCGACCGGAAGTGCGCGAAAGCAGACGCGGACTCGCCCTCTCACTGCCCGTAGTTGCAATACGTGCTGCAATTGCAAAGAGGTATGCGAGGCTATACGATGCTGGTCGCTGGTAGACATCACTGTGGCTGCTACAAATCATCTGAGTTTTGAGTAACATAAGCCAAATTTTAAGGATAACAGAAGTGTCCCAGGATCTCCCCAGCGGGACCATGTCCTGAGCATGAGGCATTCAGAACATCACAAGAAGTAGCTGCCTGCCATAGACGCCTGTTTGCTCACTCTTGACCAGGGGTGTAGTTTCCTATTCAGTTGGCGGGCTGTCTCCGCCCTCCCCCCCCCCCCCCCCCCAACTGTGATGCGTGTCTGATCTAGCAGCATAGCACTCATAGCCCCACATAGCCCAAGAGCATTAGCCCCATCCTCCGCATTCGGACAGGAAAGGAGATAAAATCCTAGTGAACCACGTTTTCAGTGGATTTTGAGATAAGCCGCTCTATTTTTCCCTGCTCAACCCTCATCTCTCTAACTTATTTTGCGAAACTACACCTCCGCGGCCGACCTCGATCCGGACTCCAGCTCGAGCCCAGTGCGGGGAGCGAACATCCCTGGCGCCGGAACAAACCAGCGGACAGATCGTGCGACCTCTCCCGCCACGCTCCCACCGCGGCGATTGCCGAATGCCGCCGCCGCCGCGCCGCCACTGCACACCGCTGGGGGCCCATTGCAGGCGCGCTGCAAATTATCCACGGTTGCAAGCTGGCAAGCGAGACGACGACGGCAGGACGGCGGGTGGGGTGTAGCGTGCATGGAAGTGATGGGGTCGTTTTGGCCGTGGGACCCGGCGCGGTCCCGGTTGTGGGGATGTCGATGGTGTCTGCACCTGCACCACGTCACCATGGATTAAGTTCGGCCACAGAACTGGGCAGGTGGCAGTGGCAGAAGAATTGATCGGGACGAGTTATGGATGGGTGGCATTGTTGGCTAATGTTTGCTGCACGCGCGCATTCAAGCAATGCTCACAGTGCTCGTTCAGAATGAATGGGTGAAAGGCCTAAGCTGCATGTAAGCTGCATCGCGTCTCATTTACTGACTGTGCGTGTAGTGAGTATGTGGTGATGGATGACTTACCGGGCTCCTTGTGACATCATTAAATGCTCCATGTCCACTGGTCTGGTCTTCAGCAACTTAGTTGTCAGTTTCGCTAATGTATGTGGTGGGAAAGAGATTACGAAATGCGGTGCCGAAACGCCCAACCAGTAAACGTCCAATGAATTCGTCACTTTGAAATTGATAATCAAATGAAGTACTTCAATTGCTGATTTGGCGATTTGATGCTTGGTCCTGCATGGGTGGTGCTTTCGTTTCGTTAGCAAAGCGTGATATTCATTGGGGCGCATTTTATCTGAAAATCAAAAGGGCTAGATTCCCGTCCACACATCCGAAAATAAAAACAGTCCAATCATGTTTGCATTTGCCCACTCTCTCTTCCCCCCTCTCTCTTTCTCTCGTCTCTCACTCTCTCTCGATCTCCTTCTCTTCTCCATCTTTCTTCTCCTCTCCTCCTCCTCCCAGCCTTTTCTCTTCTCTCCTATCTTTCATATCTTATCTTCGCTGGCGTTTCCGCTCTCTTTCCTGACTCTCCTTCCTCTCTCGGTCCGTCGCGTCCCATCTTCTCTATCCCTCTCGTCTCTTCCCCCCTTTCCAAGCGCTGTGTTCGGTTCGCCGCCTGCGCTAACTCTGCAAGCGAACCAGAGACGCAGTTCGATGGGACGCGTTTTCGAGCTCGTATTCCGGGTTTTGGAGACGCTGAAACGCCATAAATCTGATTAGCGAAATGCGTGTAAATGGCGGCCACTCGGGAGCCAGGCATTATTGAAGAGCCGAAGGGATCACACCACTAATGAAGCGGACGCGGAAGTGGCAGCGGTGCGCGAGCTGTGAGGCATTCCAAGATACCGAATCTTGAAAGGGGAATCCGCGCGGTACCGAAGGCTCTGGCGCAGGGAAATTTGGAAGAGGAACTGGGCACCCGCTGTGACAAAATTTCATTTGGGTGTATATGGGGTATAGTGAGCATGTGCGTGTTTTTCCACTCATCATATTAGTGATGATCAGCGCGTAGATCGCGAACGACTCAACGTTCATGTGATCTTTTTTTTTAAGTTGAAGAATCTTACAAGCTGCATAAGGTATCCAGACATTATCCTGATAATTTATGAATGATGTTGACAACACGGCTCCCAGTTGCTCTCTTATTTATTTATTTCGTGTTTTTTCAACGGGTTTATGGACAAGGAAGATGGAAAGACTCCTCTGCGGGAGATGTGGTCTACACGGAAAAGCTTTCCTTTCAGAAAGCTGTTCTCATTTCCAGCCGTTCAAGTGCATGAACTAAATACGTTCCCTTGCTTTGAAGTCCCTTTTTGATATTGGGATCAATGTATGAGTAGGTCGCGCATAGTCTCCAATGAAACATGATTTATCGTTCATGTTTCGTGGGCTCCAACATGATACACATGGAATATTTTATATTTTACACATGAGTTGCATGCTTACTCTTTGATCATCATTGAAAAGTCTTAAAACGCTGTGACGTAAGTATCTATGGGCAGAGATCAACCATAATTACTTTCGGTGTCCCTTCGAGAGAGACGGCCGGGTGGGCCCACTTCTGCCTGACGGGAGTCTTCATATTTTACCCATGTTTGACTCAATGATTTGTTTGCTTTCAAGAAGAGGGTGATCTTTGAAGATAGGTTTCAAAAAAGGTGTTCAAATTTTCTGACGTCATCGAATTTCTTCACAGTTTACCTCAATGTGCTTCTAAAACAAGTTACGCTAGTCAAATGTGATAATGTTTCCTTAAAGGTCAAAAATTTATCATTTTTGTACAGCTTTTACCATCTTGGGCGGGGGTGTTATACGGCTACCTCCACCCATGGACCCGCCCTTGCCAAACACGCGGACATTTAAGACCAGTTTTCGGGACACATCCTTGGATTATTGCTGTCCCTTCTGGCGCCTTCAAAAGTGAATTAAGAAAAGCGTAGAAATAAACCTTTATGCTCTACTGTTGCTCCATTGTTGGCACGATGACATCCGCCAATTTGGAGCATTCAGCAAAAACGAAGAGATGCGGCGACTGTACTCCGAATGGCTTCTGCTGCTCTTCTGTCTGCAGCAGAAGCTTCTTATTTCTGCTTTCCCCCGTCTGGTCTCTTTCCTCGGCGAGTCTGGACAAGGCCGCTGTCCTTTAGTTCCACAAATCCGTGCTGCCGCGTGACTGATTTTGACGCATTCAGCGATATGCAGATGGCTGTTCTGTTATCTTTCCGCGGCATTCTCCCAGAGCGCGGAAAAAGCTTTGGGATATGTCAGTCGGAAATTCAAAACACGACGACCCGTTTTGTCTCTGTCGGTTGAGATGAGCAGGGAATGAACGCGGAGCCGCGTAGCAGCGCGAGTTTACAGCCCGGCGACCCAGTCCACTCCGACAAATAGAGGTTGAGTAAATCTTGTCTTCTCTGTCCCAGAAGAGATGCACAAGCGCATACGAAAGGATTCTAGTTGCCTGCCCAGTCAACGACTGCTAAGCCGCAGGAACTTTTCGTGCATGCGAAAACAAATGTGTTAGAGGATCGTGAAGACGACGTACTCCACCCTTGTTGAGTCAGCAAATCAAGGGCAAAATCAGGCCAAGGACGTCAAACAAGTCAATGCTCCAACATTTGTTCGTTCGTTCAAGCGCTCCCAGGTCAGGCTTTCCTCGTCATTCTCCTCCATATTTGTTACTGGTCCCCCGGTGAGAGTGGCGCAGCTGGCTCCGCGGCGCAGCCTCCTCTGATCCTGAACGGTTTTATAGATGAGGTAAGATGATGATTGATGATGATGATTTATGATGATGGTTGATGATTGATGATGATGATTTATAGATGAGGTAAGATGGTAAGACTTCTCTGCGGGAGGAGTTAGCGTTAGCGTTGCTATAAACTTGATGATGATGATGATTTGGGCTTGGGACGCACCGACTACAATGGTCATATGGCGCCCATTTGCTGTGAGGTTCTTGGCATGAGCCTCAGTATGTCTCCTGGTCGAGGGCAGGCCCAGAACGCCATTGTGAGAGAGGGAGGGGGGGGGGGGGGCAGTCCTAGCTTGAGGGACCAAAATCACAAAAACATTTTCCAATTTTCAAAAAGCCAGCGAATACCGCTTGCTTTCACCTCAGTGTTTCTTAAACAAGCCTCCCTCCATAAAAATTGCTCAGGCTTACTTCAAGGTCGAGAAATATGTATTGATTGTCCCAAACTTGGTTCACCTTGGAGGGGGGAGGGGGAGGCACGGATCGTGTAAGTACACCCGACCCGCACCGCGGTCTTACACTGTTCTTGTCGGAAGCCGTTGATGCTGTTGCATCGCCCATCCCTGTCTCGTCTCGTGCTTTTGACTTTCAAGACGTCAATTTCGGGGCACGAATTCGACTTCCAAGACGCGAAGAGCAAAAGACTTCCCACGTCACGTCGTGACCACTCTGGTATATTATGCACCCGGGATGCATGTAAGGCGATGGGAATATGTCTCCGTGCTGCATTATGCTGATATGTACCAGGAAACTGTTGCTCCGTCCTTGCCTCGTGCGTCGGCCCCCGCTGATAAGGTCATACACCGGGGGTGGTGGGAGCGGAGTAGGCGGGTGCAGATGTCAGTTCTGCGAACAGGCCTCTCAGATGCCTTGTCCGTAGACCCTGGCAGTCTGTAGATATTTGGTATTAGTTTCACAGTTTTATTCATTTTAGCTCATTAGTTATCGGCCTAAATAAAAGCTTTTTATTTGTTTGATCGTCAGATTTCTCAACAGCGCAAAGGAAAGAAGCAGCGGGATGTGACATGCAGATTCGAAAACGGCTCTGCAATTCACAAGGTATCTCCATACGCACGTGGTCGATGTTTAACAAATACTCGCGCGAGAAAAGTGCCAGTTAGGAGCCGAGATGTGGGAGTACGAAGTGAGTGAATGCTAGCTTATGTACTAGCCACTGCAAACGCACATCAACCGCCGCTGCTCGGTTCATGTGCGTTTGGATGTTGGCAGGACTTATCTTTCGTTCTTTTTTGTAATGTGAAAGATCAGTCATAAATTGAGGTGCCCAGTGACTATTCACTGTTCGCAAGGGACATGTGGTACCATCGCAGATCTGAATTTAGATCAATACGGCAGATACGCGTCCTGAATTTCATGTGGAAGGGTCCATGGTAATCACGCTTGTTGGTTCATAAATATATATATATATATATATATATATATATATATATATATATATATATATATATACTTATAACCAGTGAGGGGCATAAAAACAATGTTTTTTTTCCTGGTTCACAGGAAGATGGTATAACCATGAATATCAATATTGTTCAAAGTCCAGCGCAAAATCAATACCTCGATGTTGAAAACACATCAGGCAATAAGATAAGTGTATTCACAAGCATAAGTACGTTGGAAGCACAGCAGAGTGCTGCTAGCCTCCCGCTGAACCAAGCAAAGACCAAAACTTGGCATCATTATAGCAGCGCACAAAAAAATGCATCCGGAACGGAAGTTAAAAATATCGAGAGCGAAATGTAGCAGTGAGCTTTTAACTAAAAAAAGGTGTTCCAGTGGGCTCGGTGCCCGTTACAGACAATTTTTGGACTGGTGCAGATTGCCTTAATTCATAACATTAGCCCGGCCAGGCTAAAAGTCGTCAAACACTCACGACGTCTTCTGTCTTGACGTCTTGCAGCCACAAAGAAACCAAATATTTCAGCCGTAGGGGCCACCGCAGACGGTCGCTCTGCCGGGAGCCTAATTCCCCGCAAGAATAACTCAGAACCGTATACGGCTGGCATCACTCCAATCACCATAATGTATCGTCCCATTATACCGAAGACGTTGTCACGAATTCCGCGTATGAATGCCGCGAACGCTGGGACGCTCGCCAGCAGATGTGCATGCCATCTTGCATGACATCAGGTTCAGGTTTGGGATCCGTGTCGCTGCGTCAGCTGCCGAGGATCAAGTGGACACGTGACCGTGACCCCCTGTGACCCCGAGTCCGCGGCCTTGGACTGAGTCATGCTGTCTGCTGTTGGAACTTGGTGGTTCTTCGCGGTGCATGTTCCAGATAAGGTAGATACTTCAAATGCTTGGGTAGTTCTCAGCCAAGTAGCTCCCGCCAAGGTTGCCGCTGTAGTTCCACAGAAAGAACCGCTGTAGCCAGGTCACCGCATTGTAACAGTGTTTATCGAGTAACAGTGATTATGGGTTGGTAGTCTCACTTTTCTTAGAGTGATGGATCAATATTGATGGTGGAAGCAAAACGCGACATACCCTTGCTGACACCTACGTGCAAATGACAGTCTTTTGGCTTATGCCCACCACATGAGCGTGTAAAAAGACATGTAATTACATGTCACATCTAGTCATGTGAGCTACATGTGAGAAACCTATGCTTCCAACTGGACCTGCACGACAGAGTTGCTGGGTTTCTTCATTCACAAAAGATTGCAGCTCTGATGCCTTATTCTATCGCCTGATGTCTGCTCCTGATGCCCCACACTAATGCCTTCAACCTCTCCTTTGCCCGATGTTTTTTCTCACACCACGTCTGTTCCTGAACCCTGCTCCCAAAACTAAAACTTGGAATCCTGTCGCTTGCTCCTGGCGTCTGTGGCGTGTTCGTGACGTTACATATTTGCTCCTGGTGCTCAATATCTGCTCATGAAACTTGCTGCGTCTCCATGGCATGCGGTGCCCTTTCCTGACACCTGGCATTTCTTCCTGATCTGATGCATCCTTTCCATCCCCTCGGGCGCCCTCTAGACGACTTACGTCTGTCCTGATACCTGCAATCCTCTCCTAGCCCCCAGTGCTCGCCCTGAACACCCGGCGTCTGCTGGGATGTGATGCCTGATATCTACTGCCAATGTCTGACATGCCTTCCCGCGAGCATGCATCTGCTCTTGACTACTGATATTTTGACTACTGACGTCTGCCTGGTACCCGCCCTGGCGCCTATTGTCCCCTCCTGGCCCCCGATATCTTCCCCTGATGCCCGTTGTAAAATATTGACGACGGAACCCGTTCCTGACGCCTGGCGCCTGCTCCTGACGCCCGTTGTTCGTTCCTGACGTGCTGCTTGTGATGAGGCGCTCTGGCAGGACCCAGTCGGATGCGACAGGTCCCGACAGCCGGCTGACGCATCTCGCTTGCATGAGTAAGTGGCCGCGCCAGCATCCGTAAAGCCCACTGCATTATTCATGCAACACGGTGGATGCGGATGTGTTGTTGCATGCGATCGTAGTTGCGACGAGAGTTCCCAGCACGCAGCACGAACGGAAGGTCGCTGAAAATGACGTCACTAACGGTATTTTTCTCCAGATTTGAGGTCACTTCTTGCCGAAAAACTTGAATCCAAAAATCACGAACACACTTTACCCTTTTTGTAGTTTGTCTTCCGATGTAGCGTCATGAGCTATAACGCTGCCGTATAAGCAAGACAGTATGCTTAGAGATACTCAAACGCGGGGAATATTTAGACCGCCAGGAATACATAGACGTATTCCTCGCGGAATATCTAGGAGAACAGAGAGTGCGCTTTAGGCATCAGTAGCAATAAACGCATGTAACTGGAAAATCAACATATTTATTTCCCCATTCATCTGAATACTATACGAGGAATAAGGCTATTAGGACTGTCTTACTTATATGCATAATGTTTCCCGCAAATATACTGAGCAGCTTGCGTAAAACGCTGCCATATTGGAAGTACCGCCGAGTGCTGCCAGCCTCCCGCTGAACCCCATAAAGGTCAAAACTTGGCATCATTACAGCACCACTCAGAGAAAATGTATCCAGAAAGGCGGTTGAAAACATCAAGAGTAAAACGCAACACTGAGCAATTAACTAAAAAAGGCGTTTCAGCAGGCTCAGTGCTGCTAACAGTAACATGCACTCGGGGTCTCATTCGCAACCCCCCTGGTCGAGGCATCAAACATGCACTGATTTTTACGTCACGTGGCTTCGTCCCCCGGCTTGTCCAATCAGCGTCGCCGGGTCCCTGCTGGGCAGATTACGCGCTGAAGCGCACTCACGACCTCTCGACATGCCCCGCAGCGGCTGAAGAGGGGGCGATGGACGCCAGAGAGGAGGAAGGGTGTGGGGGGGGGGGGGGGATCGCGGCACTCGACGGTAGGCATCCCCAGCAAATCATGACGCTACATGGAGGATAATTGGACAATGCGTGGCCGGGTCAGGCGGGGAAGAGCGGAGGTGACGCGGGCGACCAGGGGCGACCGAAGGTCCTGAAAAAAGGACGGCTTAATGAGCATCACATCCCCCCATCTAGAAGCTCTGATGCGACACCACGTTTACATTTTTCGGCCACTCTTTTGATGAATCACCAGTAGCTTAAAGTTAACAAGGGATTATTTGGGAGGGGAGGATCGGCCTCCAAAAGTGAATACAGGGCTTCATAATCCCTTGAAGTATTGAAAATTTAGGGTGAGCGGAGACAAATGAGGCCAATGACTGCGTTCAGATGACCATTGTCAGCATAGCGCAATCCTTGTAGATAGACTGACATGTTAACTTGTTACATGGTGACGTCCTACATCTCATCGGCACAGCGCTTGAATGGAGAACTTTGTGATTAAAACGCTTCTTAGGTTCAAAACTTCCTGACGGCTCTGTTCCGTCTAGTTCACTTCAGTCGGGTTGAGTGCGACACTAGTGACAAACCAACCATCACGCCTTAATGCACGATGAAATAGTCAAAGGGACAGGTGCACGATCTTAATTAGGATCAAACGAACGCCAACATCCCACAGCCACCATGCGTGACCAGGCTGCGTCTCGGGACGCTTCGCGCCCCTCCACTATATAAAGACCCCAGCTCCGCGCATTTGGCGGCCCACTAATGGGGCACCGTCTGCTCGGTGCACCCCACAAGCTGTCGGCGGGCAGATAGCATCACGGCTACCGCCTGACGCGGCCGGCGCTGATAGAATCGGAGTGACTATCCCCAAATGTGGTGTGGACACTGGGGGGGGGGGGGGGGGGGAGGGGGCGGGGGGTATGGGCTGAGGCAGACAGAACTCCTGCGCACGAACTGTTCGGCGAAGCCTGTGATTGGTGTAGCCAGGGAGCACCGATAGGGGAGGGGGAGCAGGGCAGGCGGTCGATATTCTGCGATGGGCCCGTAATGAATTCGCGTCACTGCTAGGGTTCGCCGAAATTGGAGGACCCCTGACCCGCCTTGTCACGAGCTCCTCCCCCCCCCCCCCCCCCAGTTGGCCCTCGTCCCCCGCGCACTCTGAGATTCTGCTGTAATGAGGTCTGCATGGTGAATAAGTCCCCGCCCTGTCTGTCTGACACTCGTGATAAATCGACCCAAACTTCGGCAAAAGTGGCACGCAACGCCGATAAATAATCTGCAAGTAAAGGACTTTGGTGTTGCGACTGTCCACTTAGCTTCATGTCCGTCAAGTAAGCTAGTTGGAACAAACATACGTTTGCGACCCAGTGGGATAACTGACCTTGCCATTGACCTTGGTAACCTCTTCGTGAAATTTTACCGTGATTTTGACTCGGAATGCGCGACCTGGGGCCGATTTTGGCTTTTACTGACTCAGTCTTTCACTGACTGGTGATGCATTTATGTGACTGTCACTAGCTTGAGCTGATGCACAATCGAGCTTTGCTTGCTTAGTATACTTTGGAATAGTATACTTAGTATACTTTGGTTGCTTAGGATGCTTTGAAATAGCATACTTAGTATACTTTGAAATAGTATACTTAGTATACTTTGAAACAGTATACCTAGTATACTTTGGTTGCTTTGTATACTTTGGAATAGTATACTTAGTATACTTTGGTTGCTTAGTGTACTACTAAATGGAATTATATACTATTCTAATTCTAACTTAAGCAGAGTTATACCTGACTTTGACCCCTGAATTCATTTCAATTGCAAGAGTTGGTATGATATTGGGCGTCGGCTCCCGTTGTCTCGAGTTTCACCACGTGTTTTTACTTTCCCACCCCGCTTGCATTTTTGTTACCTCGGTTATCAGCTATCCCTCTTACCTTACCTTTGTTGCCTTCTTGTCCATGCACCACGACTGAAAATCTTGTGAAAGAAGGTCCGGACGCATTTGAACTATGCTAGCTATCATTGGCTTTTTGCGCATCATATGGTATAGGTCAGATATTTCGGATCCACAAAGGTTCCGAACGTTCTTTTCTGGGCATATATTACCAATGGGGCTCTAGACCGAGGAGTGGGGATGGGGAGCGACAGCCTGAGAGGGCTGTTCTCGCGCTGGGGCAGGATTTTTTTCAGTTTTCACCATAGGTAGCTCCCGACAGAAATTTGAACACTGACGTGATGCACACTCACGTGGCTTCGTTCCCCCACCCTACGAAAATCCTGGCTGCGCCCGTGCCTCAAACGATTGTCTCAGAACGCTGCAGGCTGTGACAAAGCTTGCCGACGGCGCTTGGTCTGTGCAGAATGTTTTCCTGCCAGAGCGCAGTGAAACGACCAATCTGTCCAATGGAACTTTATGACGTCATTAAAGTCTGCTTGGAGGCGGCAGCTGCGCCTGGTGGTAAACCGCTCGTAACGACAGGGCTATGATGCCGGTCCATTTCATGGCTTATGTAAATTTGGTAGCTGTGAACATGATGGCTACAGTCGACCGAATCCAGCGTTTAAGCTCGAATGTTCGTGAATTGGCTGCCGGGTAGGATTGGTCGGGATGACATTGCACGCATACCACCGCCATCGCCTTCATAAATACACGTGACGCGCAACGGTTAAATGAACAGCTCAAGAGGAATTGACAGGGAGTTTCGCTCAGAATTTCGAATCTCTTCTTCTGTGACTATCGCATACTTTTAGTTTGTCATTTTAGTATATCTACATCCATCCCGCTTCTGTCGCCGGCTTTGACAACAGCATTCATGCCGAGAGCCGTAAATTGATGGCGAATACTATCACCATCCCACGCAAGGGAGTGTCGGGTCTGCGCGGACGGGTCGCACAAGGAAGTCTTCTTTGCCCTGTTTGTGCAGTCTACTCCTGCCGCACCAGGACGCGGCCGGAAGGAATCGGCCGTCCCACTCAAAGTAAACACCCGATTCACAAAAACGGCCCCGACTCGCCTTAATAAGCGTACAGGTGGTTTTATGCAGGGGACGCCCGAGTTTTTGTGTTGTTTATATTGTCTGGAAATCACGCAGGCATCAGAGAGTGGACGACAAAAACTCGCGCATTCCCAGCCGTCATCACTGTCAGCAGCGGCGATGGTTGAGGTTCTTTTGAGTAGGGGGCTCGTTTCCAACAGGCCGGGCTGGTATCTGGCCAGCATTGCGACGGCCGTGTTTCTCCAGGTTAGGTGCTCCGCTCGAAATGAATCCGCGTGCTGCTTCGAGTTCCTTTGGCAAAGTTTTGTGTTCATGCGTGGGATGGCTGTGATCGGGTCCCATAAAGTGATGGAGGAGAGATAAATAAAAACATTCTGCTTACTTGCATTCGCACACTCGGTAATGACACCATTGCTAGATTAGTCGATTTCCCGTCTTAATTCCGTCATTGCTCGTACCGCTGCCCAAAGTCCTGTATTATGTACCACAGAACGGGATTTGTGTTCGAAACTTGCGTTCAACGCGTCAAAATGCTCGACGAACAATCGATAATCGTTGATGTCTCGAATCGCGCTGACGGGCTTTAGACACGAGTAATTCGATGATCGTATTTGTTCTTGACCTTAAGCACTACATGGCCAATGTGGTAGCGGTATCTGCGTAACGTTTGTATAGCGTATTGAATGTCCTGGTGACCTTGAAAAAGTCTGGACGAATAGTCTGCGCCAGTTTGCTTGCGTCAAGTTCAGAAACAAGAGAGGTTTCAGCCTTGAAAAGACCATACCGTGAACCGCACTGAATAATCTTGAAAATAACTATCTCCGTTCAAACAAATACAGAGTTGGAACACTTCTTGTAAGTTTTCAATGGCATGCTACGACTATCCTTATTTCTCCTTGTTTTGGGTTATTTTGTCAACTTTCTAAAAATAAAAAAAACATTTAATGCAGAACAGTAAACCAACGTTTGTGCTTGGCGATTGGTGGCCTTTGTCGAGGACCATGTCTCAAAAAATTGCTTAACAGGTTCTTCATTCCCACCATGAACATTCCTGGAAAGCCTTTCAGCAATAGAGGATTGACTGTTTCTCGGTTATCATTTTCACTATGAAGAAAGAAAACAAATTAGCCCCGTTAACGAATGACTTATGGGCAATGTGCCTCGATTCCTGCGTTGCGTCATGAATGACCATCCGAGTGGCTGCGACGCCATAGCCTCATTTAGTGCCTGCAGCCCCGCAGTCCCCCCCCCCCCTCACCCCACTCCCCCCCCCCCTCCTTCGCGCCCCCAGCGTTGGAGAGGCCATGTGGTTCGTATCACCCGCGTCTGAAAGGGTTGGCCCATTTGGCCAGGAGTGTTACTTGAGTTACTCAGCAGCTGCCGGCGGATGAGTGCGCCGCATCACAGCAGACGCTGTGTTGCACGTGACGTTGCAGGATCGGATCCTTGGCGGCGGCTGGGCCCCGATGAAAGAGGCTCCGCCGACCGGCAGCATTTGCTGGCGACGGGATGCCCTGATGAAAGGCGATCTCCCGCGCGGAGGTGCCCGGGCGCAAAAACGCTCGCGCATATGGCGCCTGCGAAGGAAAGATCCCTCCGCTGGAGCGCTGTTACCCGAGATTGAAATAGGCGTAGCAGAAATCTCGCTTCGAGCTTTACACGCATCCTCTGTCATATTTTCTAGACGTGCGATTCATGTGCTTTGTGAAGCGCTCGTCAACGACTTTCCTGTTTTCACCCAGATATAATATTTCGGACGCGTTCGGTCGAGAGAAAATTATTTGCCGAGCAATTACCTCTCTCCGATACCAGTTCTCCATTTATTTCTATTATATTCATCCACGGAGATTCTCCATTGATGTTTGGCTGGTGCGGACACTGCACAACTTCCGTCTCACATATGCCATGATTGGCTAACGGCGGTATCGAGGGGTAGCGAAAAAGATTATCCGTTTTGACCGCGCTCTGAAAATTATCCGGGACTCTTCCTCGGCACGGATAATTTGTATCGTGGCGATACCGAATGCCATTCCGGAGAAATTCCAAACATTCCAGATCATTCTAAGGACCGGCAGAATGTGCCTTGAATGCCCCAGTCGTTGTCAAGCATTGTAGCCTTCAGTTGTTCGTATTTTTAGAGGTCTGCCAGTCATTCAACGTTGTGATCTACCATGCCACGCACCATCTTCTCTTCTTCGAAAGTCGTCACCGCTTTGCTGGACGAGCTGAGCATGGCGATGGCTGATGTTCTCTCCAACGGCCACCCCTGAATTTATTCCCCGGCACGAGAGACCACGGATCCCGCTTGTCCCCAGTTTTAATTAGTAGCGCCCCGCGGAGTTACCCCGAGGCGGAGCACTGCAGGTCACGTCCACGGTGAAATGGAGGGGGCTGACGGGGGGAGGGGGGCCGATGGGGGAGGGGCAATGGGCCGGAACCGCGCGCGGGAGGGACTCTGAGGAATTTAGGAGGACCGGAACGACGGAACTGAACGGCAACCGTGCGGAAAACTGTGCGAGGCATGCCTGCAGGGTAAACAACGCCAGGGACAGATGGAGTCCCGACATTTGACCAAGGGTGGAGGCGTGCGCGTAGGAAACAGCACGAGATGCGAGTGAAACCTGCTTTGATTACAGACACTGAATAAGCAAATGCACAGCCCAATGTGTGAGACATGTAGTGTGATTCGGAGCCGCTCCTGTCTCCGCTGGAAGTTCCCTTGAAACCTACCCACTGTGAAGCCATGCCGTCCAGTGGCGTTGGACTATGAGGGCAATGGCAACCCCCCCCCCCCCTCCCCCCGATCAGCTGAAGCAAAGTTGAACGACAAGGTAAGGTGTTATACAAAGTGGAAACCACCTTAAAGAAACCGTTTGGTCGCTCTCTCAGCCCTAGAGCATTTTCACCGCGACCACTGGTTCAGTGGCACAAGTTTTACCACCAATAAGTGTGCATGCTGCAAGATTAGCAGGTGTCACAGTTCTTTTGAATAGTATGCCTCCATGGTAGTTAAACATGAAGTTCTTCCGCCACGCACGATTGATTTCAGATTGCTTTCGTAATCATATCTCGGACTGCGTGCCTTTCAGAAGTCCTACTGTGCGCCAAAATCTGAACGGCGCATTGGTTTGGTGACTGAAACTGGACAGAGAAGACCACCAGCTATCATGGAGCGTCTCATATCTGCTGCAGCTTGTTCCGCATCGCGGCCAAAAAGTTTGCAGTGCATTAAACGCTCGACGCTTCAAACGGCACCAGAAGCATGGAGGCAAGCGTGCCATGCGCCATGAGGCTCATTTTTTACTCATGTGGGAAGGCCAAATCCGTCTTGGTAACCCAGCTTGAGAACAAGTCATATCGTGCTGAGCGGGAGGGCCATTTCAATGGCCGTGCCGTCATACAGTTCGTGGAAAAACCCGCTTGATGTGGTTACATTCGCAGTTCATCAAATTTATTGCCAATATTTCATGGCTAACATGTACTTTAGTTGCTTGCACAGCCAGAAAATGGCGTGGCAAACAACTTGCACGTCATTCAGGTTGTAATGCCCCGTCTATTTTGCGACATAATCGCTTTTTTTCGCCGCGAGCGGCATGATTTACTCGTGATCACTTAGATACGTTGCACTTCCTCGCGCTTGTAGTCGGGTATACAGGTGTCAGGTGTGCATCTGGCTGCATCGTCGAAAGCTTTGCTTATCTGCCTGCCTGGATCGTCACAAATCCTGGGCGTAGTTCCATTTCTTGGATATAGTTCTTGAATCGTAGTTTGTGAAACACACGACAAGAAACTAATTACGATCTGCGCCTAACATGAGTTATGTAAATAGTTAATGGTTGTCGGAATGCGACATAATCTGCCTACACGATTCTCTTTAGTGCTAATACTTTCAACATAAGCAGTTAAGTTCTCTGAGCCGCATACACTCCACTACTGTTTTCGTCCGTATTTGGTCCGCTGATGTTTTGGTCCCAGACGCTTCGCTAGTGTCTTTTCTGCAAGTGACCTACGCAGATCTACCTCAAAGCCGTAGCCAAAGGCTAACCGTTACTTAAACCAAGGTGTGTAATCAATGGTAAAATGTACTTATGGCACGTCAGAGGACGATTATCCAAGAAAACATGTCGGATATGTCTGCAGTGCCATCTCGTTATCATTGATGCAATCACCATTGCTCAACTATGTCTGTACTGAAACGTCTGTGCTTCGTCTGTGGAAACGTCACTCAACAGCCTTAGTGCAACCAAGCAATGAGCATCTTGCATCTTGAGCCTGCCAAGGGCTGCTGAGAACGGGTGCTGCCACTGTCGTGGGGGTATTCACTGCGGCGCTATAGCGCATGCATCCGCGCCGTTCTCCTCCTGTTCGCGCCATTCCCTGCCTGTGCGCGCCATTCTCGACCTGATCGTGCCATTCTCGTCCTGATCGCGTCATTCTCGTCCTGTGCGCGCCATTCTCCACCTGCTCGCGCCATTCTCATCCTGTGCGCGCCATTCTCAACCTGCTCGCGCCATTCCCGTTTTGTGCTCTGCAAACTGTCCCAGACGCCAGTCCGACGCCGCCCAAAGGACAGACATCCTGTCCAACGCGAGAAGGACGGGGCCTCTAATTATTTATGTTTCCTGTTCGAAATGTCAGACTATGGGAAAGTAGTTTTTCCCAGCCGGTTTTTCATTCGCCTGGAAATTACTCCCAATTGCAGCCCGCGGGCGGCACAAGAGCAGTAAGTGGACATTGATAAAAGGGAATTTTACTGAGGCCTAATTAGGTTTGTGAACTTTGTTTTTGTGACAAATTGAAGCCGAACTGGCAGCGGTCAGTTTCACCCACGCGCGGCGCCCACTGTTGTCATGCATAGGCGCTTGACAACAACAGGATATTAAAGACGTTTTCAGATGCGCCCGGAACGCTGCTTTAAACTGTGAAAGCATCTGAAGTCGCGAGCTCCCACAGATTGGTGGGCTCGTGAACCATCCGACTATCGGGCCAGAAGGCACACAGGCAGGGGACTATTGGACCCTCACACTAAATAACTGTTTAAACAGTGCACGATCCCTCTTAGAATGCCAGACGGGCAGACTTGCAGACCATTCGACCATCAGACCATTTTGCCAGCAGACCATTTTACCAGCAGACAATTGGACCAGCAGACCATTCGACCAGTAGACCAGCAGACCAATCGACCACGAGATCATTTGACTAGCAGACCATACGACCAGCGGGCCATTTGAACAGTGGACCAACGGACGACCAGGCCAGCAAACAGACAGTCTGCTGTTCTCGTCGTAAGGCCGCTGGGCAGATCAGATCGCTGGACCAGCACGTGGACCAGCAGCGGTAACCGGCGCACTCCCAGTTCACCGAACCAGCACCCCGCGCCGCCCAGCACGCATTCCAGCCAATTACGCGCAAGCAATTACCATGGCGGGCGACGCGCCGTGAGGGCGCGCAGCGCCTGTTATTTTACGCCAAAAATGACGCTAATTGCGCCGCGGTGTGTCGCCCAGACGGTCGCGCGTTTGCCCCGCGGCATGTCGCGCGGGGGAGGGGGAGGGGCCGGACAGGAAACAGGACAGGCACCGGAGGTCCGCGGAGTGAAGGATGGCGCTGTGGTTGCCTGGCGAGTTTTAGCGGCGTTCGCGAATCTCGGAGAGCTGGCTGTGATGAGTTGACTGAAGCCTGTTGAGCGATGCCGGGCAATACTCTGGGGTGTGCTTAACAATCGCTGCAAATGTATCGAGATCCGAGATGACCTCTTATAGGCTTATATATATATATATATATATATATATATATATATATATATATATATATATACATGCGCACTTTGGCTCAAGTTAACTGCACTCCAGCTACTTTAACAACAGGATGACCGGGCGGGTCAGAGGAGAAGGCAAGCGTTGCATAGGGCGGCCCGGGATAGAGAAGTCTGAATCCCTACGCGCATGACCTCTACGCGTTGCGCAGAGATTGATCACTCATGTAGCATGTGCGAGTCGGACAGCAGAACACGGAAACTCCCATTATGCCACCACGCAGTGATCCAGTTGCGCTGAGCGTGCACCGGCTTGATTTTTCGACCATTCGGATGATCCTGCGAGTGCTCCGCCCCTCCCGACACGTGGAAGCCCTCGCGCGCGACATCGCAACAGGCGCCGACAAGCCGGCACGAAGGATATTTCGAAACAAAAGCACGTGCTAAAACAGGGTGGCTGGCAGTACGTGCAGGGCTGCGTTGCTGCGATTTGTACTGAAGCGTGAGAACATGCAGGAAGCTGTAGGTGCACAAGGAATGAAGCGCGAGGGTTATTTTTCTAGCAAGGAGCGGTGATAGTGCGGTGATCCTGACGGAGGAAAAAATAACTCAAGCTAAACCATCAAACCAAAATCACCAAAATAATCACCAAATAATAAAATCACGAATTTAAATAATCAATAATAAAAATGTATCACCAAAATATGCCAACAAATGGGTTTCTCCGCGGATTTGGCCCACTTCCGTCTCAAGGTTGAAGCAGGGGAGGCTGGACCCCAAGTCAGGAAGAGGGATAGGGGTGGATAGGGGTGGGGGTGGAGCTGAAGCCCTTCTTCCCAACTGTACAGGAAGATATACTCGTCCGTGGGGCTCATAAGCTAGCAGTGCGTTCCATGCATCACCTGCCTAGTCTACAATTATATTCATAATATACGGGTATCGAACGAGTGCTCCTACGTCAGGGGTCATACTGGCACCGCGCAAGACAACATCTATGCAGGTGAAATGAGTTATTTACGAGGCGGATTAATCCCAGATTTCGGATACGCGGATTTTGGAATCTATTGGTGGATTGGACTGGACAGAATTGAGAATCTCCCAGTGTCATGGATTAATGACGGACTGAATTAAGATGTGGCAGGCACAAGTTGATTTGAGTATTCAGAAAGGTCTAATATATATTGAGAACGTCGTAAGTTAGTCCATTGCTGACGCGTTACAATTTCATGTCTTAACGGTGGTAATATGATAAATCAATATAAATATGTATCTATGTGTTTTCTATGCTTAATTGGACCGAGCGGATTTTGCGCCCACAAACCCCTTGTTGGGTGGATTGCATTGTGATTGGATTGGACTGCATTGGATTTGGGGACTTGGATCTTGATTATTAGGGCCCTAAAAAGTACTGCTCATCCAACTTGATATTTATCTAGTCGTGTCCGCAGTTAACACAAGTCCATACGCCATCCCACTCGGCTCTGACGGACTTCTCTAATCCCGGCTGCGATGGCCGTGGAGAAACCCTTGAACCAGTCATGGCCCCGACACGACGCCTTGTTAATGGCCGCGTTGTCGGTGCGCCGCTTAAACAATAAACGGCGGGGTGCGGGCTTAAAGCCGCTGCACGCTGTGCAAAGACACAGCCAAGGGGGAAGGCACGGGGGCTATGCCTCCCTCTCCCACTAACCCAAGAGGCTTACACTTGGTGCTGGGCGATCCCGCAGACTTAAGGATGAAATGGACATCCCCTCCCACATTTGAAGTTTTAGCTACGTATCCAAAGCTGTGTGGGAGGGCCTTGTTTCTTCTGTCATAGTCTTTGCATCCTACATCACCATTTGATCTCAATATGTATCGTTATTCCCCTGCTGTGAAGGGTGCATCAAATCGTTAGAAGTGAGATAACCACGGTGCGGCGTGAAATGGAACAACGGATGTGAGACGCGTCAAATGCTAAAACACAGCTCGTCCTCTCACTCGACCATCGTCTTCCCTCCTTTGTGTCCAATTATCACGGCAAACCCAGTTAGCGATGCTTATCTAATTACACGCAATCAATCATGGCGACAAAGTAATGAAATACAATCTTATCTCAAAGCTAATAGCTCTGGCACCGGCGGGAGGGCTTTATTTAAGATTTATCTATATGAACTGAACAACACGGGATAAAGCAAATGAGGCGTGCAGCTGGTCTTTCATTACCCCCTGAAGAGAAGTGATTTATTAGCCAAGCTCACTCATCAATCGAAACGCAAAGCATGGTTAATGAACGGACACAGAAAACGTATTGTAAGCACGTGCATGGATTCAGATGTACCGTGGGAGGGCTACCAGGAATACAGATGAAGCGGTGCATCCCCTCCCCCTTTGGCTCACATTTTTCGTCATAGATGCTCCTGACAGAATTTAAAAACCGTTGTGATGCGCTATCACCGATCTCCGCGCTCTCCCCGACCCCACCTTAAGAGAAGCCTTGGCGCGCCTCTGACGCTCACGAATAAATTGATGGGTTGATGGGCCCAGTACTTATTTGCTTAATGATGTGGCCTGAAGCAGGGGTCAAGACATATGCTCGCGTAACAAATATGGACTGATATGGCACAGGACTCTGGACCTTCGATAATTCTGGGAAAATGAATACGTTCGGCTTCAAGCCGACATGCATTACCGTATCAAAAGATTTAATTGAATGTCGAAGAATTATTCTTTACCACGTAAGTATATCTTCGATAACTTCTCACACGAAAGAGGCGAGTATTCAGGCTCTGCAGCAAAGCTGACCGCAGTCAGTGAGAACAGCGTGGAAGAGACCTCCTATAGTGCGTGACGCTGCGGCAATGGCGGCCTTTTCCGCTGGACTTCCACCGCTTTTTGCTTCCCATCCGTTTCATTCATGCATTTCGCCCACCCGAACCGCAACGTGTGCTCATACCACCCCTGCCAACTGAGCACACAAGCGTTCCGCCCGCTTTAATAAAACGCCAGGAAATTAGCTTTCTGGCTGTGCGCGGGCCGTGCTCAAACACTGCCCGAGTCCTACCCTGACCACGTGCTCCGTCCGCGTGACTCTCCCGCCACACGTGCCCCACGTGCGCCACGTGAAGCCCAATACGCCTATGAAAACTGCGGCGGGGCTGCGGACGTGTGCGGGGGGTGGCCGGAGCGAACGCAGACGCGTGGCCGCAGTCTGTTGGTTGAGGGCGGACAGCCGAGGGGGAGGGGAGCGGGCAAGAGCGCGATGGGGAGGGGTGTTTGAGGAGGGGTCGGGTGATTGCTGAGAGGGCGCGCGGATGTGCAGGGGTGGACGGACGTACCAGTGCTAAAGCAGAGAATAACGTTTTTTTCTATCCCGAATGCATGATCCGTTCGTGCCTAGTTATAAAGCTTGAACACGGTAAACTCCGGCTGTTGAAACATCGAATTTTGAATACTAAGCTTAGTCCTGTTGCGAGCGGCTGCCGCCGATAACGAGGTATGGTTTTAGAAGTTCCACCGGCCGCTCTCGAACAGCCGAAACATGTCTGAAGCGTGGTAGGTGTTGTTCTGCCGCCCTACATCGAAAACACGATCTATCGAGTGACCGAAAGGAACGCCGCCTTTGAAGTCAGCTCACGCGTATCCATTAACATCGACAATTTAGTAGCCGATTGTGTCGGAAGTGGTTCACCCCAACGATAAAATCACCGACCGAGCGCCGATTCAGCATATGGCGGCTGACACAGTCCACTGGGCGACGCCTTTAACCCCGTCCCAAACGCCGAGGGCTAATTTGGCGATTTTACGCCTGCACGTTATACGATTTTCAACCGGCTGCCTCGGATTCGCTCTGCTTTCACCGACGCAGTAGGACGCTCGACGGACGAGACAGCTGTTTACAAACACGACCCCCGCGGCGGCCCAATATAAGTCAGGACGGGCGCCAGTGCTATGCATAGCATTAATGCGGTCGTCACATTCGAAAGCAGTGAGCATACGCTGGCTTCGGCTTCGGACATATTGACATATCTAGGGCTAAGTACTTCTGTGATCGGTTTTAGTCGTAGGCTAATGCTACTAGGAAATAACTATATCACGATAGATGTTAATAATTTATAATTCCAATTAGAGATGAAATATCGCAGCGGTTATCGTGCTTTCCAAACAGTTTTTCATGACCAGCTTGCTAAAACATCACGCTACGCTAATGCATGCATTCACGGCTGAATTCAGATTTCGTGTAGGTTGTTCCCGAGCCTTCCAGATGTACCATGCCATCATCACCAGATCCGAACCGGCCGAGAACAGCGAGCAGAACAAAACACCAACTGGTGCTTACACGTAGTTGTTTTACCAATAGCGACACGTCACCACCGTGACGCCACTGATGCAACGATGGGTGAGTGTAGTATCAACTGATGATATCAACTGATGACGCATTCGATTAGCAGGTGGCAGGCAAGGGAGAACCACAACTAATTCAGAGCTGCCTCATTTTTGAGATGGAAAACGCCGCTCACGTACGGGGAAGCGTCGCCATATTTCATCCGGGCTTGGTGAGAACAATGGGAGAATTCTTTTGGCCCGGCGTATAATTCTGAACAAGTATGGCTTCAATCTCTGGGAAGTGTTTGGGAAGAGAGGAAGCCCAAAACTTCTCATCTGACGGCAGGGAGCTTTATCACGCTAGCGTGCGCGCGCATGCGCAGTAATATGCTCTGCGTCTGATTTGCCAGGATAGATCTACATGATGTATCAAGCGCGTTACGGAAACAAGGCGGCGACATTCACTCATGCGCCAGCACGCCGGGCTGGCGGAGGGGGGGGGGGGGGCGGTCTGGCTGGGGCAGTTGCTGCTTTGGAAGCACGGGAGGCAGGTATCGTGTTCTGCTCGCCCTATCTGTCCATCGGCTCAAGTGTTAATGGTCAAAGCGTGTTCTGAACACACGCTTGAACGCGAGCTGAGTGCCAGCGCAAGGCCCGGCTTCACAGACGCTTATTATGTCAGCACCAGCATTAAGAATTCAACAGCCATCAGAGATCAAAACAAGCGTGGCTAAAAGACGATAGGCGAGCACAAAAAGCTCGCGTCGAGCGACTGTTTTTTATCCCGCCAGGCCGGGCCCATAGCTTTAAAGTGCACTGAGCTCAGCACGCCATTAGGGCCGCCTTGTTTTGAAGCTGTTTACCGCCACGAGTACTGGGGCCGTCGCTGAACCCCGAACGATGTCGTCCGGGCACGATAACCGCTTGCCTCTTAGGTGGGTGCATGTCTTATCGTGGAACTGGGGACCACCCCTCCCGTCAGGGTAGGGCGGAACTGGGGACCACCCCTCCCGTCAGGGTAGGGCGGAACTGGGGACCACCCCTCCCGTCAGGGTAGGGCGGAACTGGGGACCACCCCTCCCGTCAGGGTAGGGCGGAACTGGGGACCACCCCTCCCGTCAGGGTAGGGCGGAACTGGGGACCACCCCTCCCGTCAGGGTACGGAGGGCACACCCCTGCCGAGAGGTATGCACGAAGCTCTTCGTTGACAGGCAGGCGACGCCACATAGCCTCCCACGTAGCCTCAGCTGCTGAGAGCGTCGGAAAGCCCCAATGACAACAACTGCGAAAATGCATAGCCTGTCTGTCAATCCAGAGCTTCGTGCATACCTCTCGGCAGGGGTGTAGCCTCCGGTCCCGTTGGCGGAGGCTCCAGCCCCTTGACGTCAAGAAGAAAGTGGGCCAAATTTGAGAGAATCCGGTTCGCATATGTTCGGGTGTAGGTTTGGCCATTTTTTTAAGACCCCAACCTATTTTGCGAAACTACGCCCCTGCTCCCGGTTCCGTTCGTCCGTCAATGTCATTGGCATCTCCAGGCACGAGCCTAAGCGCATTCCTTTGGTTATTTATTACAGCGCCCGCGTGCGGATTGCCCTCATGTTTATTCTCATATGGGATCCATGGCGCCACACAGTCTGCACAGCCCACACAGCCCACTCAGTCAACAATGGTTGTGTTTCAAGGACCAAAATGTCCAAGTTCTAATGCCGACCGTGGCCTTTTCATGACTACTTAAGGGAGTTATAACGCCAACAAACTCACAGCGAAATGGGCTTAATGGCTGAGTAACCATCAACTTCAGCTCCCACGCGGGACATGGGTCTCCTTTGCCCTGTGGCCCTAGAGCGCCAATATGGTCAATGCAGTGGCTGGCGCTCCATGATGCGAAGGATGTGCGGCGTTCCTTCTCACGTAGAAAACAACCTCACAGACACATGGTACTGTTGATCAGACAATACGTAAAACGAAGTTTCCATTACCATCCGAATGTCTTACTTTTCGCGGCGGGACGGTATCGCACTCCTTCCTCGCAAAGCCACCATCACCCGCAGTGAAAACCTTACCACAGCTGTCCCAACCGCTCGTCAACTAAACCAACTGGGCCAGCCTTCTCCGATGCCGACATTCCCCGCCGTCCGACGGCCGCTAAAGACCCTCAGTCCAGCCTCAACGCCCCATCATTTCCAGAACAAAGGGCGCGACAAAAAGCGCGCGCTGGCGAGCAGAACCGCCCGAGGGGCCATCCCGTCAGCGAGTCAGCTGTTGCGCTTGGGGAGTGGGGGTGACTTATTGGGGTCCGAGACGTCTCGGAGGCCAGGCCGGCTCGAGAGGAAGGAGGTGACGGCGGTAGTGATGGTCGTGGGGCAGGGGAGGAGGACCACGAACCACGTGGAGCAGGTGTGCTGTCGGGGCGTCTGTGTCCGGTCTATGGCTGGCCAAGAACGGTAACTTGGTATCCAGTTTCGTAATTGATGCCGGGCCGCTGTGTGGTTTTCCGCTAATATTTAAGGCAACAAGGACATATTTTTGTGAAAAAATTAAGCATTTAAGCAATATTTAATATTTCAATACTTAAATATTCATATACATTGATATAGCTTCAAAATATCTAAAAATATCTAAAAAATGTGCTAGGAATATTTCAATATTGATATTACATATTAAAAAAAGGAATTAAGTCAAGGAAATACAGAATTTACTACTGATACAATGGATTGATCAATGGACGCCATACAAGCTAGTTGACAACGTAAATTTATCTCACAATGGAACTTTCAGGCCCCGTTTTCACTCGGTTACAGCCTCCCAAACAGCTGATCTCGACCCTCCCCACACCTAGTATCGGCTTCGATCACAGCTGATCCCGAGCTCCCTCCAAGATGATCTCAGTCTCCCTCCCAGATGGTCTCAGCCTTCCTCCCAGATGATCTCAGCCTCGCCCACAGTTGATCTCACCCTATCTCCTCTCCACACTTGATCTCAGCCTCGCCCACAGTTAATTTCGGACTTCCTCGCATCTAATCTCGGCACTACACACAGTAATCACACAATGATACCAGACTGTATCTAATCGATGCATGTAACCTAACCAATATTTTTCAGACTACATCATAAACAATCGCGCAATCGTCTGATAATTGATTGCAGAATCACAACCATAGGCAATCAGGCCTGCTCTCAGCCCAGCATCATTCCCAGCATGATCCCAGCCCAGCATCATTCCGCCGGCAATCTCTGGGCCCAGAGCTCAGAGCTCTTAGCCCAGAGCTGTGGGGAGGCGACGCGCGGCACCATGGCGGATCAGGAGAGCACGGCGCCGTGGCAAGTCAAGAGAGCACGGCACCGTGACGGATCAAGAGAGCACGTCCCCGTGATGGGTCAGTGAGCATGGCGCCGGGGCGGGTCAGGAGAGCACGGCGCCAGGGCGGGTCAGGGAGCACGACAAGCCGTCGTGAGGCGCCACGATGACGGCCGTGATGGCCGTGATGGCCGACAGAGGCGGCGCCAGGGTTCAGGTCAGGGAAGCAGCTGACGACCGCTGATGTTCGCTGGAGATTGAGACGGAGATTGGCTCGTCGGGTATGAGGAGCGAGGGTGTGTCAGATAGGACTTTGGCGTTGTCGAGGCTCGCAGTTTGCCGCCTCAGCGGCGTGCCTGAGAACGCCTCTGATGGCGGCCCGGCTGGCTATCACGTTGTTCCATCGTGGACTTCTCGTATCCGGCTCTGACACTGTGGGAACTCACGCCTCACGCGATTATTCAACGAAGGCTGATCCAAAATAGGCATGAACGACGACGTGGGGCGCCGATGCTGGCACAGAACATCGCCGGCTGGAACGGCGTCTCAAGCGGGACAGCACCGAGGTCAACAGTGGTTTCTTCCCATGCATGTGGCTGCCAGCAGGCGTCGTCACTTATGCTGAAGTGGCGGATAGATAACATGGCAGCCTCACCGGGAGAAAGGTGCGAGCCTTCAACCTGGCGGTCGTGAGCAAAGTGCACTGCGCCTCGGTGATAGGGGCCCCTGCCGGGAAGCGGTGATGGGCTGAGGGCGGTTGTCCGGCGGAGCGGAGATGGGCGAGCGGTGGAATGGTCTCGTGATTGACTAGTCCGGGTTCAATTGACCCGGTGGGAAGCTTTCACCCTTCCCGGTTTTCATCAGAGCATAGTAACGTTGAAGATGTGGGGCATTGCACACGACGACAAACAAATTAATGGTGAGCTAGTGTGCACGTTCCAGCCCATCATACGGTACACGAGAACACCGCGTCAAAATGACGTCACTAGCACTGTGAGTTCAATCCCCAACACGGGAAACTTTCACTCGCTGCTTTCACCAGAGAGTGCCAACGTTGAAGGCTTGGGAAATTGCCCACCGTCCACCAAAACCGAACTGCCATCATCTTGTCTCCATTCATCTCGCGGTCCTCCAGAACATCTGAACCCCTCACTCTCTGTGCGATGACGTCATTAGTCCCCGATCAATCGAAATTCAAGCGAGAGCACCGTGTTTGCCAGCTATCCGCAGCTGGCGGACAGCTGGCCACACATCACTGTTTGTTGTCTCTTCGCAAACCGGGCTCCTCGAGTGCCGTCCAACTGTCCCGGCCCGAGCACAGCTGGTGTCGTGTGGGGTAGCCGATCACATGCGTCCGTCTAGTCGACAATGTTCGCACCATATGAGAGCCATTACCGGACTCCGTAGCGGGACCCCGCTACTAGACCCCGTTACTGGACCCCGCTATTGGGCCCCGCTACTGGACCCCGACACTGGACACTGCTATTGGACAACGCTACTGGGCCCCAATACTGGACACCGTTACTGGACACCGCTCCTGGACAGTGCTATTGGACGTCGTTACTGGACATCGCTACTGGACACCGCTATTGGACACCGCCACTGGACACCGTTACTGGACTCTGCTGCTGGATCCCACTGCGGAACCGCATGATGGGACAACCTGGGACCAAAACCCACTGGGCTGGGATCGCACTGCAGCTCCCGCCTCTCCGCCACACCGCTGAAAGGATCAGAATGGATATGGACAGCAAAGCATCACGATTTTCACCAGCTTACACGAGGTGGATCAACGCCTCTGATATGCACAGACCACGCTTCGAGAGGTTTGCCTTGGTTTGCTCACACTGGTCTAATGCTCTATTGATGTTCGGTAACAGTGAACAAGAAATTCACTGATTTGCATGCAGTGTGAAAAGCTATGGACATGACACGGAGGCTGTTTGGGATATCTGGGAGTTGCGTCTTGTGGTTGTAGTTTGGAACTCTGCAGAATGGGCTGAAATGTGATCGAGGACCGGATGATTACCAATTCAGGCTGTGCAAAGTCAAATGAGAATCGGGCACACGATAAGAGACCAAAAGCGTGTGAAAGGCTCATAAAATAAGCAGTGGGTTAGATGTTGACTTGGCCCATTACGTGCATTACACAAATAGCAGCCCTCAGTGGATTGGCATCACAAACGCTGCGATAAATCTACAACATGACGACCGTCATAAATCTGCGTTGTAAATGCATGTCGGCGTAATATGTTTCACAAAGGCTGAAGGACACTTCAACTGCACATACAAGCTGGTGGAAACCCCGAGGAAATTTGGTATTAACTTACCACTCTCCATTCAGGCGAGCCCTGACCATGCTATCCTGGTGTCTCCTGGTGCTATCCTGGTGTCTCGCCCAGGAAGTCCGACACTTTATGGTGCTCGTTAGGCTCGTGGGACACGGCCCAGATCAAGGGTAGCGAGATGGGTGGGGCTGGGAAGGCCGAGGGTGCAGCGCGACAGGCTAATTCACGACCCTATCCCCGAACAAAAGCGGCAGAACTACCGCGCATAACTCCGCATCCCCCATTCGTTCACCTCTACGACTCATTTCAGCCGCCATTCCGGCCCACCTCGCCAAATTCGGAGGACAGACGAGCCAGTCTGACCGTCATCCGGTGTCATCTGACGTTCATTTGGTGCCGTCTGAAGGCGGCATCGAGCCACATCGCCATCGTTAACAACCGTCTGGCAGGGCGGCGGCAGGTACGGGCGACATTAGTGGCGCGGTTCGGTCAGCGCGCCGTTTTTGTCGCGCAATCGCGACCTTTAATCGACGCGCGCAGCGGGAGCCGTCATCGCCAGGTGATCAGGGGCGTCATCAGAGGCGTCATCAGAAGCGACATCGGCTGGATCTGGGCCGGTGACCAGGGGTGGGGAGACGTTCCGCTGGAGGGAGGCTGAGGTCGTGTTGCGGTGGAAGAATTGTGGCAAGGTCGATGAGCAACATTTACATGCTGGACATGGACGCCGTGCTTGATCGCCCTTTGGATTGCGTATTTTCAAGGGTCGAGTTGGCAGACATGCACGACGGCTCAGAGCGATTCTTTCGCACAAAAGAGCGGAAGAAGTCATGGATCACAAAGCCTAGTTGATTCACCTGGTTGATATAAGTTTTCCAGTTGGTTCAAGTTTCTTAGTAAGATTTAGAAGGTATTGTTTTGCACGTTCCGAAAATGTAATATATCTATTTTGACAAGCCGATCAGTTTCGAAGTGTTTTTGATATTTAATGCAAGTGGATTATGCAAACCTTTTCAATAACAGATGCTACACCGGGTCTACTGAAAATCGTAGCGTGGCTATATTCTTGGGCATCGAAACAGGGCGGCCGAATAATTGCAGTGCCTGGACAGTGAATAACACAACTAATGTCGGTATTTGAGCGCCAAAAGCAAAGGATGTGGTTGGGCTTTTCTCCACCTATAATTTGATGCGAAGGTTAAAGGTTGGCCACTGGCCAGCAAAGAAAATCCAACCCGTTGCCCCGATCCGACATTGTCCAAGGTCGTCTTGACGGACCAAAATCACTGCACGTTCACGGACCATAATTTCGTAAGTTTTCAAGCGCATTTGCGAGCAACCATATGTACATAGATAAATAATGGCCTTATTCCTCGGAGAAAAACCAAGAGAACGGAGATATAGATGCGTCGATATGTCGGCAACGTGCTTTCATTGAAACCAATAGAAGTAAATTCACTTTTGTTGTTTTGCATTCATTGCTGTTTTTGTGCAGTATTTTTGTAACTGATTTCATCCGCATAAGAAACAAACAATGCCCCCACATTACCTCCTGCTCGACAGTTATGATCGCAACATTAAAACAACTGGGAAATATCCATATGTTTCATTCAATTTCGAGACACATGCTTGCATAGCCCAAATAGCATTAGAACTAGGGTGCCAGCCAGTTCACTTATAGGAGGTCGGGACGCCGTTTGCTGACCCGTTCGTGACCCTTGTCTCGGCTGTTCGTTAGATGCACCCGTAATCCCGGATCTCGGGCGGTTTTTGTGCCACAATGTGCTCGGTAATTCGGCCAAATTAGCGCTGAAAAACGCAGTGCACCCTTAGAGTGCTAGGACATGTTCAGCACACACAAATGATGGATTCAGCTGTGCCTGCATCCGTTCCAGGTAGAAATGCATTGAATGGGGAAAAGCGCTTCGACATATGGGCTGTTGTGCGGTTCCAGGCGTATGAGCTTTGCCTTAAAACTGCACATGGCTTGCGATTTACGAAGTGCAAGCTATAATTTATGTCACTTGAAAGGCAAGCACCACGCCCCCTTCTGCAAATTTCAGCGACGGTACCGTAGCCAAGCAAGCTTTCCCCTGGATTTCGGTCGACATGCGAAGCCTGCCGTACAATCACCATGGCTCTACGCTGGAATTCCACGGATCGTTGGATTCTTTTCTCTCGCTTGTACGTCACGAAAGCTGCTGTGATCTTCCATCCCACGGATTGGGCACCTCACATGCAGCACGTCAAGGATATATTAACCGAAACATGTGCAAGGCGAATTATGTCCATGCTCGTGTCCATCAAGACACCAGCGCAGGTTGCCTAACCTGTGACACAAGCAGATCACGAGTAAGTGTCCTGTGCAATTAATGCCAGCGCGACAAGAATGACGGTAGCTTCAAGAAACCGCGGTTGGGGAGGGAGGGGGGGGGGGGGGAGAAAGAGTTTTCCGAAACGCCCAACCGTTTAGTTTTGTTAGTACTTGCAGAGAAAGATGAAAACAGACGAGGGGGCACGGCCAGCCCAAATCGCACTCACGAACTCCCACCTGCCAGCGAGTCTCTCACGGAGGAGGTGCACCTCCCAACCCGCCGCGACCTACGGTGTGGCGAGGGGAGCGGCGGCACCTGTCAACCTCGAGACCTGAGCTCGACCCGGCCGGGAGATCTCTATCTCCCGCTGGCCGACCTGCGCCGGCCGATACAGGAGCGCGCCTTTCAGCGGGCACCGTTGATATGCAAATGGTGCGAGCAGTGCCGGATTGAATCCGAGCCAGTGGCGAGAGCGCCTATCTGCCCTGGTCATTAGAGAGTGGAGTTTGGCAACGGAGCAAGCGGGGTGGACGACGACCCCTCCCCCCACCCCCACCGTCGCCGCCCGCCGCCGCCATTCAGGTTATGCTACAAGCCAGAAGTGGCCATTTCAAAGGCAGGCGGGTCGGTGACAAAACGTGACCCCGACCGGGTCACGTTGTGGCGCGGTGAATAGTCGAGGAGGGAAACGACCGCGGACAGGTACGGTCACGACGAGCGGATGCTTTCGTTCGGTGATTTGCAGCGGTGGGATGACCTGGTAGCAGCGACGGTGGGGACGACATTGTGGCAGCCAGCAGCAGGACGACGTAAGTAGCAGCAGCGATGGACTAACGGTGTAGCGGCAGCAGTAGGATGGACGTAATAGCAGCAGCGGGTGAGGACGACATGGCAGCAGCAGAAGTACGACGAACGTGTTAGCAGCAGCTGGTGTGACGACATGGTAGGAGCAGCAGCAGGACGACGTAGTAGCGGCAGCGGTGGGACGACGTGCTGGCAGCAGCAGTAGGACGACGTGGTTGCAGCAGCGATGGGACAGCGTGGTGGCGGCAGCGTGGAACGACGCGTTAGCAGCAGCGGTGGGACGAATGGCAGCAGCAGCGGTGCTGGGACGACATGGCAGCAGCAGCGGTGGGAGCGTCGTTCTAGGTCTGTGCGAAGGGACGGGCGCTCGCTCTCGACTCGCCATTGTGAGTTGATTGGACAAGAGTAAGCGTCGCAGTCGAAGTAAAACGCTGATCTTTTGGTTTGGGGCCGTCACGGTACTGACATCGAGGCCATATTTATGTGTATTTTACCCCGCCCGCTCCTATAGCATGCTCAGGCTGACCGCACGGAAGCCGTTAACGCGGCGTTAGGTCAGATTCAGCATCGTACCAAATATTGCACAATCGCACACATGCTCTTCATTGGCACCAGTAGTGCTTGCACACCACACCAATACTGCTGCCAGTAGTCAGATAGTGGATTCTTTAGTGGATTCAGATAGTGGATTCTTTAGTGGATTCAGATAGTGGATTCAGTAGTGGATTCAGTAGTGGATTCAGTAGTGGATTCAGTAGTGGATTCAGTAGTGGATTCAGTAGTGGATTCAGTAGTGGATTCAGTAGTGGATTCAGTAGTGGATTCTCACCGATGGTCATGTGAGCACATAACATATTATACCACATGTGACACATAATACCATTTTAATTATATCACCTGGTGGTCACGTACCCCCCCCCCCCAAAAAAAAAAAACATTGATAACTATATGTTGACATCATTTTTCATATGCAGTCAGTGGAGATTCGTGCTGTCTGTCAGCCCCATACCGTCATTCTGCCCCAGCATCGGTAGACATATCGAGCATGACAGTTCGCTACAGTTCCCATAACAGTTTGCTACCCCACAGCATGAGTCTACTCCGGCGCAGAGCTTACTTCCCGCGCGGTTCCAGGCCTCGAGACGCACACGCCACGATGTCAGGCCGACGCGAACTGTAATCTCGCAAACGCGGGGGCAGTGCTGTCAACAAGGAAATCCATTTAAGCGTCGTGATGAGATGACCTGCCCAGGCGAGTGGCAAGTGAGACTCTCACCAAACGCAACTCCCGAGCGTCTCTCGGCTCTAAAGCTGGAAACTCGGCCAGAAAAACGAGTGGCGTTGGAGCGAAATGTGTGTTCCGACGCCCTGAGAATACGCCGGGCTTATATCAGCATTGTGGGTGGCAGAAAAACTACGGCTTCCAGCACTTCGGGAATCACATGATCAAAAACTTTAACGCCGCTTTGTAGGCTGCGGAGCTCTTTCCCCCGCGCTGCGTAAACAAACATGCCCTGGCACGGAGCAAGAGGTGGCTGCTCTGCGCCGTCTAACGCTCAGGCTCTCTCTCTCTCTCTCTCTCTCCTCTCTCTCTCTCTCTCCCCCCCCCCCCCTCCCCTCTCTCTCTCTCTCTCCTCTCTCTCTCTCTCCTCCTCTCTCTCCTCTCTCTCTCTCTCTCTC